>NW_009720234.1:0-6155 GCF_000703405.1 Apaloderma vittatum
TGCAGGTGGAGGTGAAGGACCTAAAACGTAGTGGGTGCATTTGAGGTCCGCTGGGGGCCAGCTGCTGAGGAGAAATCCCGCACGCAATGGGCAGCCTGTGCCGGCTGGGTTTCTCTCCCACCTTGCTTCTCTCCGTAGCTGGCGTGGAGATTGAAGGCCTTTCAGAGGGTGAAGATCTGGAGTGGAGCTGCCTTACGTCCAGCCTGGCTTTCAGCTACGTGAAAGAAATGCTCGTGCTTCTCACGTACAAAAGTGAAAAACGAGTGTCAAAGTCAGGACCTTGCTAATTTTCTCAGTGTTTTTAGGTGAAGTATGTGTTTGGATGCACGTCCTCTGATGAATTCGTTGTCCACCTGGAAGGTACTAAAGCAGTGCCCCCACGGCAATTTATTTGTATTGTAGGAAAGAACAGGAGGAAAACCTATGAACCTCTTTGCACAGAGCTGTACTGACTTCATATCTTCCAAAAGATAGAGGGGAACAGATGGCAACTCGTTCTGCTCTGCTTATAGGCCCTTTTCCTTGTGCTCTAAGAGCCTGTAGATGTGTCCAAAAGAGTAAGGAAGGAAGAATATAGTGGAAAATCCTGAGCTTCTAGCATAAAAAGTGTTTAAAATGTACTTATGGACAGGACTCCTCCACCTACAGCTCTTGCAGGAGTGGCTTGGGCCTTGACTGTAAAGGAAAGATAGTAAGAACCAATGCTTCCAAAGTACTTTTCAACAATCATAGGTTCTTCAGTTTTCATCCCTTTCTTGTGTAAGTATGTGCATGTTTTAGTGGAAGGGGAAATATTTTAGCTAAAGAATATTGGCAGCATTTCACTCGTTGAAAGTGTATGTAAAAAAGATAAAACTCATGGAAGCATTTTAAGAGACACTTTTAAATTGTTTCGCAAAACAATTTTACAGCCAAAGCTGTTTCAAGGAAATTCATGTACCTCTGTCGGTGGCTACAGTGTAAATAGCTAAAAATACAGCACACCTTTGACGGGTACATCTAACCAATTATGTTTCTTGATTTTTTTTCTCATTTCTCTTAACTCTTTCTTCCTTATTTTGTAGATCTTGCCATTCAAAGAGAATTCAGGTTGTTACAGGTGACGCATTTTGCTTCACACTGTTCTTTCTCAGACCAGCTGGTAGGTAGCTATTTGCGAGGGCCCTTTAACCTTCAGGCTCTATTGTTGGGATTTTGTTTGCTTTTTTAATAGTGGTAGGCAGGAAAGGGAAGAAAAAAGGACTATTTTCATCCCCTGTGTTTCATTAATTATGCAAAAGCTGTTTCTGTTTTCATATCATGGCAAAGCAGCGGGTCCTGATGGGAAATGTAAATACCACTATCTGATGATAAGTCCAAGGGACCCACAGAAAAATTGATTTTTGCCTTTGATATTTATGTTTGCAGTAATATCAGCAAGGAACTGCTTCCTGTATAAAACAGCCAGTTTGAAGGAAAGCCACCACCTAGAATTACCTGTTTGTACTTTGAAGAAATTGCAGTGCTCTTTCTGACCTCTCTTAGGGAAATCACTGTCATTCTTTATCCAAGGCTTTCCTTTCTATTTCTCTCTGTAGTCCTTAGGGTTCAAGCTGTTACCTACCACTCGTGTCTGTAAACTTTATGGGAAGCTGCCCCTTTTTTTCATATTTTTCCATTTCAGGATACCAGCTCATAGCTCTGTGGTACTGAAAGACATTGGAAGTGATGTAATGTGTAGTGATATAAGCAAGTGTAATGAATTTAAAGATTATATTATAAATGCTTATTTAATAAACATTTTTAATTATCCTTGTCATAGTTATCTTTGACAGAAAATACATCTATCTAAATTTTGTCTTTAAGTGTCGACCTCTACAGTAATTTTTCATTTTTTCATGCTTTCATGCTTTAAGTTTCAGAGTTTAAATATTCACACAATTTCAGAAATAACATTCTGCAATTGAAAATGAGTAAGAAGGTAATGAAAACTTTACTTAAAGTTCATTTTTCTAGAGCTGTGAATCATAATATATTTTAAAAGTTTTATCATAGTCTGAGTTGCCTAAATGCAACAAGTACTTAGTTCTCCAATGATTTACTATTTTGTTTAGTAGCACCACTACATTTCTCAAATCTTGGGTTTTGTCCTAGCGCTGAATTTAGGTCACACGGTTGTTGTTTTTTATTTTCCATAAGATGAAGAGATGGTTGATTGCACCAAAGAACAAGCAAGCTTAAAGGACAACGTGGCTCTCCATGGAAAATAATTTCCTACCATCTCTCTTCCATCTTACCTTACTCACAGTGACAAGTGGAACAGCATGGGACAAGCGCAGACCTCGCTGCAGCGACCACAGAAGCGTGTCTAGGAGAGATCAAGAGCGGGAGGGTGTGATTAGTGTCACCACACGGGAGGGGTATGTCAACAGAACAGCCCAAGAATCAACAAAAGGAGAAAGGTCTCGTTTCCCTCAACGCCGTTTTTGTTTGGGCCCTTAGAAAACACCAGTCCACTTACTGCAAAAATGCTCGTGGTAACTAGAAAAAGGAACTGGCTCTGCGGTTGGAAGCGGGTTTTCAGCTGTGAAGACAGAAGTTCTGGGTTTTGGGTTTTTTTAAGTAAACCACATTGTTTTTCTCATCAGAGACCTCATCGAAGAGGACTGGATTTGCATTGTTATCGAATTTATGGCAAATAACATGTTAGTTATTTTAATGACAAGAGGTGTATTCACTCCTACTCTCTGTACACTGAACCTTTAAACATTCAAGAATCCTAGCCTGCTCTGGGAGGTAACTGAATTATCTAATTAACTTATGGCTCATTTCAGATTAGGTCACTGCATTTCCTTTCTCATAGAGATTTTATATTACCTGTTTCAGGGGGGTAATAGTCTGGAAGAAAGAGGATCTGGAACCTATGGTGGGCTTTTTCTCTGTATTGAATTCATGTCCTGTAGATTTTAGTTACAGAACGACATGAACTTGCGAAGTCTACAATTAAATTATGTTTTGATTAGTCAGGAAAGCCTCTGCTAATTCCATATGGATATGGAAGCGCAGTGTCAATAGGAAGAATCCTCCTTTTGAATCCTGGCCCCTTTTGTGGGCCAGCCGTGCAGCAGAGCGTCCTCGTAGCGAGACTAAGCAGGCTGGAGCCTGAGAACCAATGCCGTGGGACAATAAGTTCTTTCATTTCTTGCACAAATGCTGTCTACACTGGGTGCCAGCTAGAACTTTTTCTCTCTCTGTCATGCCTGCTATGTGTATCTTTCTGTTTGCTATGTCTTTTCTAGCCCTTGTTTTGAACCTCAGACTGTTTACTTGAAGGAAAGTAATTTATGCCCATCTGTTTTGCTCAGCAAAGGATAACATTTTGCTTTGGAGGTAGAATCCTACTTCCAGTATGCTGGGGTAAGACATGAGCAATTTTTTAACTTTGAAATCAGTTATGGGAAGATGTAGCTCATTTCAAGAGCTCCTCTATGATTCCTTTGTGGCCTGAAGCATTGGACTGTATCACTCTCCTTTTCAGGACTGTGGAGAAGATGGACCAAACAAAATACTGGAATTTGAGGCATCCTTTCTCTACTCTTAATACTTACTTATGGATCATTGCCTGCAGTGACTGTGGGACAGTTCTGTAGCTGCTCTGCAAATTAGAGGACAACATTTTTCTTCCCCTAGCCCCGTTAGCATCTGGCATCAAAGCTCATCTTCAAAATTGTATAGCACAGAGTTTTTTGAAACGCTCTTTCTTTTTGCTTGGTTTACATCTCAGCAGAGGTGTGACTTACAAGTTTTACATCCAGCAATAACCAGAAGTGGGGTAAATAAGTTCATTTTTATTTATCCGCAGGTGTTAAAAGGAATGTTTATTCTTTGCTCTGAGTTTCCTGACAGTTTTTGAATTCAATGCAATGAAATCTCCCTTCAGCTGTTAATCAGCCACCATAAAGCTCAAGAACTTCAGCAGTTAAAAAAAGAAAGAGAAAAACATGTTCTTTCCCAGATATGCAAATCCGTTGTTAGAGCACATTTCCTTAACAACAGAAGTCTTGCTGTGGCTTTGAAACCATCAGTTCTTGTTCAAAGCGTGACTGACCTCCCACCCTGATCAGCATGGTTCTGACCAGGAAGCCTCGTCCTTACGGAGTGGGGATGGGGGGAGTACAGGCAAGTGCATTCAAAATCCACCCTTATTACTGTAAGCACTAAGTACAATGTACACATTCGCCCTCTGAGAGCTGGCTTGAGATCAGTAGTTTCATCTCAATAGGTCAATGAACAGCTGGCAAATACGTAAGGCAACTCAGCAACAATTGCAGTTTGGATCCTGATGGATGACTTAATAACTTGCATGTAGTTCATCTTTTTTTTTTCCTGTTTTGCTTTAATTCTCTATCTGGCATATAACAACCCTAAGGTATAGGCATGAACTGCATCTTGGTTCGTGTTGGGGCTCACACTACTAGATCCTTACTGCAGCCCTGTGGTGTGTCAGGGCTGGCTGTGTCCTGCCAGTCCTGTTCTGCTGCTACTGTCTTCAAGGAGGCCAAAGAGTGAGATCCCATCAAAGGTCAGCCTTCATCTGGCAGATGAGTCCAGACCTGGGGCTTCTCTGTTGCATCAGACTGTCTCTGGTGCCTTAGTACTTCTTTAATCGTTTTGCTTCTGTGTGATTTTGCTAGTTCATGCAAATACTTAGGGGGAAGAAAAAGACAAAGAGCAGTCTTTATGCATCATTGTTCTTGAAGGCATATGGCTCCACCTCATAATGCAAGATTGAGAACGTGTGTATCTTGATCAGCCTGAAGTTTGTGTTCAGGGACTTTACTTAGCTCAGCTCCAGGCCAAGTAGAGCCACTGGTGCGGTGAATGATGTGTTTATAGGAAAAAGAGAATATGCTTAACAAATGCATGCTGTAGGAGCTTAAATACAAACAAAATTAAATTGAACATGCTGCAGAATGGCTTGAGAAGATGGAGAAAAAAATATTTTTTTTTCAAAACTATACGTTTAGTCAATTGACTGTTGCTTGTGCGTGTTATGCATCAGCAAGAAAATCTGCAGCCTGTCCAGTTGTTTCACCCCAGAGATAAGTATGTCTAAACGCAGATCTGTGTTTTGGATTACATCCTAATAAATAATGATAATCAAATTTCCTTAAGACCTTAGGAATATCTAGAATTTAGCAGAGACAGCCAAGTTATTTTAATTGGTGCTTTCCTGGCTACCCTATTATTACTTTCAGTTAAGGACTCTTCCCATGGTATGGTAAAATGGCACATACAAATTATGTCAGTGCTTTCAACTACCTGGATATTTGCTGGAAGGCCTACACAGCCAGCCATCCTCAGTCCCGGAGGTTCCTCCAGTGCATCAGTGATAATTTTTTTATGCAAGTGGTGAATGAGCCGACTGAGAGAGGAACACTGCAGGACCTTATGCTCACCAGCAAGGAAGGTCTGGTTGAAGCAGTGAAGGTTGAGAGCAATCTTGGCTGCAGCGACCACGAGGTGGTAGAGTTCAGGATCTTGTGCCGTACAGACAGAATACCAAGCAGGATGCAGCACTGGACTTTAGAAGGGCCAACTTTGGCCTTTTCAAGCACTTGCTAGGGGAAACCCCATGGGACAGGGAACTGGAAGGTAAAGGAGCCCAAGAGAACTGGTTGATATTCAAGGACCACTTCTTCCAGGCTCAGGATCAGTGCATCCCAACAGGTAGGAAATCAAGAAAGAGCTTCAGGAGACCTGCATGGTTAACTAGGGATCTGCTGGGGAGACTCAGGTGGAAGGGGAGGGTATATAAATTGTGGAAGGAAGGGCTGGCCACTTGGGTGAAGTATAGGACTGCTGTCAGAGAATGTAGGGAGGCAATTAGAAAAGCTAAGGCCTCCTTGGAACTAAAACTTGTGAGGGAGGTCACGGACAACAGAAAGGGCTTCTTCAAATACATTGCTGGCAAAGCTAACACTAGAGGCAATGTAGGCCCTCTGGTGAATGAGGTGGGTGCCCTGGAGGCAGAGGACAGAAGGAAGGCAGAGTTACTGAATGCCTTCTTTGCCTCTGTCTGCACTGTTGGAGACTGTCCTCAGGAGTCCCCTGAGGCCCCAGAGAAATTCAGGATAAAAGAGGAGGTTGCCCTGGTTGAGGAGGACTGGGTTAGA
>NW_009720235.1:0-30208 GCF_000703405.1 Apaloderma vittatum
CTGCCACCCCTGCGGGCTTAGGTTGTTTAGGGGAGCATGAGCAGCGTGTTCCTAAATCCCCTCCCAAGCGTAGAGGATAAACACTGAAGGCCCAGGGAATAAATGTCTTGGATTTTAGGTCTTTCTTCTCCTCCTCGCCAGCTGCTCTCAGGGGCCCCGGCTCCGCGTTTCAAACTCTGATCGTGGTCTGGTGTCATTTTGCTGGACGTGTCTGCTCTTCCCTCCTGCTTTGCTCTTCTCCTTCGAATTAAGACCTCCGTCCAAGCCAGATGTGCAGGATGGCGGGCAGCAGCTGTCCACATCTGCAGGCTCGCATCCCAGCCATTTCAGAATCAAAGGGCCAGCTTGTAGCAGTTTTCACCGGGGGCAGAGCAGCCAGCTGAGGCACTGTGCTCTAGCACCCTTTACTTAAACATTTCCTCATCCAAATTGGAACTAGCAGCTCTCTTGGAGAAACCAGAGGGAAGGTGGCGAGTTTATCCCGAGTGTTTTTACTCAGACCTTGGTGCTTCCCTGTCGTTTCAGCTGGGTTCAACGCCGTTGCGCTCCTCTGTCGTGCCTAGGGATGTGACAATGGTTAGCGGGTCAGATTTGCTCGTTCCTGTTTAAAATTGCCACGTAAGAGATCTCTGCTTTGAGTGGAGGCTGCAATGGCAGTGGGGAGGTCTGCTGGCCATCCGAGGGGAGGCTGCCTCATTTTCATCCGCCAGGTGCGGCACGGTGTCTCCTGGAGACCCCCCCGAACGGGTGGGGTGCCGTGCCGAGGGTCCGCCTCGGGTGCCAAACAGCTGACACGGTGGTGGGGTGGGTGCCGAACAGCCGGACTAAGAGCATCTGCTCTGAAGTTTGAGTTGTGAGGATGGGTTTGTGCTTGAAGGAGGGAAGCCCTACAGCAACTTGATCGCAATTTTTGAACCCCTGTTGTGTGCCCAGAGCCGGGGTGTAGGTTATTGCTGGGAGACAAGGCTTTTTATTTGTGGTTTCTCTTTTCCTAAGTAGGCAGATAGCCTGAAAAGCCAGAAAACACAGCTAGGCTCATAAGTGGAAACTAATAGCAGTGCCCAGGGCGGTGAATGCCGTGGGTGCGATTGGTTTAGTACTTAATCCCAGGTCTCCCAGGTGCCAGGCGGGTGCTGTGTCAGCATCACGGGATCTCTTCTGAGCAGAAACAGCCGGGAGGGTCTGCTGGGTTTGTCAGCCCGAGTCAGCTGCGAGGATCATGGCAGCAGGAGGACTGCTTTTCCCCCATGGCATTAGTAACGGGTGTGTAAACTGAAACCAGAGGACCTGCCTCTGGCTTCTGAGCTGTCCCCTTCCCCCATCTCACCTTGGCCGGAGCTCTAGGTCAGGGTCAGGAGCCACTCACAGGTGGTATTTCTGCAGGTCAGTCCTATTACACCTCAGGCTCCCAAGCAGGACATTAGCAATTTACCTCCCTTTCTTTTAAGGTGAGCAGGTATGCGCACTTGATTCCAGTGAGGAAGTTAATACGAATATTCTTCACCTGCAGACCTGGCTGCTGACATCTGGGCCAGATGTTAGAGAGTGTCCCAAGCTCCAGCACTGTAGCTGCAAAGAGCAGAGAGGGACTTGAGCTTGGGGAGTTGTGCACCTCGAGGTTAAAATCTCCAAGGACAGGGGCCTCGTATGTGAGGTGGCCCCAGTGAGAATCCAAGGAGACTTTTCTGGAACGCTGGTTACGCAAATTGCCCTGGGATCGCTGCCATCCAGGTTAAAAACTGGCTTCCTCCAACCTTTGCTTTCTGAGTCATGGAGCAGGGGTGCTGTCACTGTGCTGGTGGAGGCATCAGTCCTATTGTTACGGGATCCGGGGTTTTTCCACGGCATTTTGGGAGTGTGAGTTGTCTGCTGCTGGGGATGGGTCATGGCTCGTGCCTCTTGTCCTTGCCTCCCAGAGCTCAACCTGGAGCTGTGCCAAGGAAACGCGTGGGAGCAGGTGGCAGTGGGAGCTTGGACTGATCCCTTGCAGGAGACAAGCTCCTCTGTCCTGGAGACTGCACTAGTTTCATAATGCTTTTTCCTTTTGTTTTAGTTATTTTTTTTAATCCTCTGTTCTCTCTGCTGCTTACATGTCCTTATATTCTGAATAATATAAGGTCCCTAACCCATGACATTATATTATTCAGAATATTGCTTATGTAGTAGAAAAACCTGGCTGGGGTAGAGCACAAGGGATAAAGAGTGGAGCTGAATGACTTCATCCCCATAGCGATGGGTACTGTCATGGGGGCCGCGCTTTCCTTTAAACTCTTGTCTCGTTACGCAAACGTACAACAACACAACTGACGTGGGATTACGCCAAACCCAACCACTTCAAACTAATTATTTTTGCCTGTATATATGTATCATCCTTTACTGAGCCGGAGATACTCATGAATAACTATCTTTTTCAAGCATCTTAGCTGAACAATGCATAAAACAATGATCAAAAGATAGGGGAGGAAGCCGAGCGACTGTTGTCTCCGATACGCCTGGTGGGTAGACTCCTCGGTCTGTTTGGGCTACGTGAGTTCTTTTGGAGATCTTTTTGGTTTTGCAGAATCATTTCCTTTCTCTGAACTGCAACAAGGCAAGGTCCATAAATTCCATGTAATAATGATAATAATAAAAATCGCCTTTCTTCTTGTGTCAGAGTAGCAGAAGCTCTGGGGTGGAGGGTTTCTTCCCCTGCTCCTTCCTGCTTGAATGCTTCACGGTTCATCCAAGTTGGGTGAAGGAGCACCTCTGGGTACCTGGGACCCTCGGTGTGTTGTGTGTGGGCATCTCAAAAGGGAGTAGTCAAAACCTAGAGGTCCAGAAATAGCAGCAGGTGCTGCCCTGAGCAGAGCTGTCGATACTGCGAGATGACTTGTGCCGATGGTGCTAACCAGAGAGCGCGGCCCTTGGTGGCAGCAGGAGTGGGCACAGTCTTACACGGTCCTGCCAGGGGTGCGACTCGTCCTGGTTTCAGATCAGAGCAGCACTGGCCTGATCTGTAAATTGCTCCCCGCGCTGTGGATTATGTGGAATTAAAGGGATTTAAAATGCAAGATGCCCAAAGATAAATATCTCCAAGTTCAGCCAGGCTGACAGTTGCGTAACTGAACTCGCTTCTTTTCCAGTGGACTTTTCTGCGTGTTATTAAGAAAACTTATTAGAGCGGCGTGCGTGCAGAAGGGCTTTTGCGTTACCTCTTAGGCTGTTGCTCGCCCAGAGGTGCCCTTGCTGCTAGGCTGCCGCTCCGTGTGCCCATCAGATTAGCTCTGTAATCCCCGTTTCCGCTCACCCCAGAGCAGGGCTGGCTGGAAAGCTGCGGGGACAGGCTGAAAAAAAACCCTGGTGAGGCTCATGCCACTGCCTTCTTGGTAGCCCAAGCCCCTGTTCTGCCACTATCAGCTGCCCTGAGCACCCAAGGGAAGGAGCTGTGCCTCCCTCCTGCAGCAGGTATTGCTTGGTTACTGCCTGCGGGGAGATCTTCGGGGTTGTTTTTGGAGTAGGATGTTTGAGAGGCTCCTTTCCAACCTTGAGAACAATGTGCTGTAAGAGGGTGTCTGGCACGGAGGCAAACACGGATGCACTCGCTAACATGCTGCATGTGGAATGCAGGGGGAGTGCAGAAATAAAGCATTTGAAAGAGACAAATGTCAAACCGAGAATCCCACAAACTGTTTCAGCTGTGCTTACAACACGGTGTATTTTATCTTGGGAGGTGATGAGTCTGTAGCTGTGAGTGTGTTTCCATCTTGCATGCTTACAAATGGCTCTTGAATTCCAAATGAGCGAATAAAAACTGGTTTTGCTCTGAGGTAGAAGGAAAGCACTTGGCTCTAAATACTGCGGTTCTCTCCTTCCACATCTGCCTTATATCGGCTTGAGAAAGTGACTCCATCAGGAGTTTCATCACTCTAAGACCGTGGAGCTACGTGCCTAGGAATGGTCAGTATTTCTTTCCACATCCCTTCCATCCCCAGGTAGGAGGGATTTCTGTCAGTAGCAGTGGGTAGGACAAGTATTTCTTGGGGCAGGGAGCTGATGAAATGCAGCACTCTAAAGGTCTGGTGGGTCCAGAGGTAGCACCTGGTGTCTCGTAGCTTATCCTCGAAGCCAAAGGGTTGGACAGACCCTGTGCTCGCTCACCACGTACGTGCTGGTCTTCCCAGGGGAATAAAAGCCCTTGTCCCAGGCATCAGCTCACTCCTCTCCTGACACGTGCCTTCTAGATTTGTTCTCTAGACCATGAGCCAGGTGCTGCGTCCAATGTGGAAATTCTACTTCTTCAGCCGTTTTAGACATAAACATCCCTCCCCGAGCTGTGGTTTGGATTAGCAGCGAGTTACGAGTTGTTGATCAGTGACAGCTGAGCCAGCAAACATCAGCATGTTTCCAAGTCTGGTTATCTTGAACGTGGAGGCTGTACATAAACACAAAATCTTACTTCACTTCTTGGCTATTCTTTGTGCTAATGGCACCAAGAGCTCCGTGTAAACATCAGGGCAGCGTTCCTCTGGAAGGACTTGGCGCGTTTGGTGGTGCTCTTGCTTTTTTCAGTTATTCGGTCAAAATACTTAAGAAGTTAAGCCCAGTTTAAGTTGATGCTGAGTTGTGGAGCTCGGAGCGGATCCATATAAATGTAGATATTGCAGGGCCAGCACCAGGTGGTCTTCTTGCCAGCTGGGGTGGTGGTGCTTCACCCTGGGGTAGGACAGAGCTGTTCTCTGAGGGGCTGCAGGCAGCATGAGTTGGGCTGAGGTGGGACTGGAGAGACCCAAGTATGAAGATATGTGCAAACTTGAGACTGTTTTCTGTGGGTTTGAAGTATCTGAAAACTGGACTTGGCCTTAAATTTAGCTCTTTAATGTTAGACTATTTTATTGTGAGCTATCCACAAGCAGGCAGCCGAGAGGTTTAAAACCCGTGATGGCAAGCAGAAGAGTGTGAACGTGGAAGCACCCGGTCAGTGTTGTAGGAAGCAAATGCAGCATTTGAGGGAGGTTTTCTCAGAGGCCCCAAAGCTCTCTCAGGATCAGTAATTACAAGTTTTGCTTTGTATTAAAAGGAAGGAGGTTCAGTTTGGCTCAGGGGGGCGAGGGGATAGTGTAGTCCTAAGACAGATGGTGATGTCCCCTTGCTTCTCCAGGAAGAGAACTAGCTTTGTTTCTGTTAGATTCCTGAAAGAAATTCGAGTAAGGATCTGAGGCTGAAATAAAATTGTTTTGCACTTCTTCCCTTGGACCAAAATGTCTGAAGAGGAGTGAATGAATTTGCTTTATTTTTTCAGAGAGAGAGAGGAATTACATAATTTTTGGAGCCTGAGACTGTAGTGCCAATAGATGTCGAAGCAAAATCTCCTTGCCCTTGTTTTTCTCCACAGTCTGCAGAAAACCTTTTGTACACGCTTATCCTGCCCTGAGTATCTACATCTAATTAAATCCCACCCACTTTTGCTCCTTGCTGACTTCTCCGGGCACGGTGCTGTGCTGAACCTGAGATGTCTTTGGTTCAGTGCCGAGTGTGACCAGCTGATGCTACTCTGGGCGGTTCAGGTCACCTGCTGTGACTTTGTACAGAGCTCCAGAAGCTGGACTTGCAGGTCAGAGGTGGCCCGGAGCCAGGCAGGCGGTGCAGATTTCCTGCAGCGCTATCAGCTGCGATAGGGGAATAAATAACTGATAAATGTTCATATGAAAGCCAGCGTCCTGGTGAAACGGCTGTTACCTGTGTTCTGGCACTGCTTTTCCATCTTCACCTACTCTCCCCTGCGCAGTTCTTCCAGCAGGCCCAGAGAAGCCGTGGAAGGGGGTGGTTGTGGGAAGTGGGGCTGCATCTCGAGCAGTTTTGGCAGCACGTGATGCTGAGGGTGGGAGCTCCGTACCCACCGCCCAGGGGATCCACATCTGAGTGGTGCAGGGGTGCCAGTCACCCCGCCGCCTCTCCTCGATATATAAGCAGCCCTAATTTCAGCTGTGAGGCACATGGAGAGTCTTTGAATAAGAACTTTTTTTTAAAAAAACAAGTATTTTTCCCTTGGCAGACAGTGTTCCTTCAGTGTGTGGGGAGCCGTCTTGTACCCTGTCTGAAAGGGGCCGCCTCTCCTGTTTGACCTGCATGAAGGGCTCTCCAAGCCAACAGCCTTTGAAGGGGGTGTGAGGAGCGGTCCCGTGCCTGGCGTGTGCTAATGGCAGGTTCTCTTCCTTTGCAGAATGGGCAGGCTGCTCCGGAAGAAGGTGGGAATCCTCCATCCAAGGTAAAAATGCTCTGGGGTTACGTCTTCAAGTCATCCCTCTGAGCTGCGTGTGGGGTCTGAGCTGACTTGGTGAAGGGGTTGGGAACAGCTATTTTTAAATCCTCTAAGCTGCTGTGTTGTAATCTCGATGAGTGCATGTGGGGATATAAGGGACTGGAGTAGGGGAAGAGATAAACCCTCTTTCTTTTTGTCCATTCGGGTCATCCAAACGTACCTGGACAGTTTCCCGAAGGGCTGCCTCAGCCCAGCACACAGGAGATGGACTGGAGGCTGTAGGAGAGGACTAGAAGTGAGAATCCCCGAGATGTGTCGGTGCCGTGTTTACACCTTTCTCTGTGCTGTGATCTTCCCTGACGGGATGAGAAATACAAGAGTATTTGATGGTTTTGGCACAGCTGCCCTTGCTGAGTGCCTGGTATCTGTTTATTCTCTTGCCTTGGTGAGGCTGGGAGAAGCTCCGCTTCTGTCTCGTTGCCCTCTGCATCCTCATGAACATCAGCTGGCAGTGGCAGAGGCAACTGAGCTGCTGTTTTCCATGTTTTGGGCAAGAGTCTCAGTCTGCTAGACCTTCTTCAGCCACCTAAAGCTCTTCCTGCCTCACTCATGAACAGCACGATGTTGAAGGACTCGAGTTCTCTGGTGTGAGCCCTCTCCGAGTATAAGACCAGGGACCAGTGGTGTTAGCATGGATATTTCCTAATTGTGCCTGTGCCTCTGTGTCCTGCAAGGCGCTGTGCAGGGCAGAGGAACCATATCAGTACCTTGAAGTTGTAAGCCTTTCAGGATTTCCTTTTCTGATACATCCATGCTGTAACCATGAAGAATGACACAACATGTTTGATTTGGCTTGGGAGACCTCGCCAAACGGGTTGTCAAGAGTTTGTCCCGCGCCTTACCCTCAGTAAGTGCCCTGGAGCAGTTTCTCTCTCTGAATCATCGTCCGTGCTAAAGGCCAGGGGGCTTAGTGTATTGTTTTTCCAGTTGGCTACTGTTACACTTTTAGTAAAAGGAATTTAAACCTAAAAACAGTTGTCTACTTTTCAGGCAGTTCTTTGCCAGGACCTTGTGCTGGACTTCTGGCGTTGCCTTTGCATCTTAACTACCTGTTCTGCGTTTCTGTCCCAGTTTCTGGACTGGCATTTTTCCAGCAGCCTGCAGAGCAATCTGGCATGGGTCAGATGAACTCGGGTCAATGAGGCTGTGCACTTCCCTCCCCTGAGAACAGTGGTTTTACAGTTCTTCACTCTGCCTGCCTCTCTGGCATGGGAAGAAAACAAAACTGTCTCTTCTGGTTGGATTCCAGCTGGGCTCCTAAGACTTGAGACTTTGCCTCTTTCATCTTCAAACACTTGGCTAAACTGCCCTCCTGTAAAAGTTGCTGAGAGACGTTGCTTTAAGAGTAATTGAAGGGTTTTTTTTTCTTTGAAGGACATCACTGGAACAAACCTTGGCTGATCCCATCTGATAGATGGAGCCCACAGAAAGATCATGCGATAGAGGCCAAAAAGCACTTGGGGTTCTCTGTGCTCCTCTGTGTCTGTTGGTCCCTCTGTGGGACAGGGACATGAAGTCCCCACTGCAGCTGGGGAGCTGGAGCAGAGCAGCAGGCAAGTTGTCCAACATCCCGCAGCAGGGAAACCAGGAGAGAGCCCTGTGCTACGTGCAGGTGCCCTGCTTTCCACTTTTCCAAGGCACCACGGCCAAGATGCCTGTGAGCGGTGTCTCACAATCCCATTTTCGGTAACTTTTGAACACAGAAAGCCCTGCTTCATGCTCCTGAAATAACCTCAGTTGTGTTTTCCAAGTTTGTACAAGGTACGTTTGCTACCAGCACAGACAAATGAAATCCCTCCTATAAACACATACCTTCAACTTCAGGGTAAACTCTGGCGCTTTGAACCGGCTGCGATGCTGCAGATGGGGGGAAGCAGGCAGCGCACTGAATATCTCTGTTTCTCTGTTCATTTTGGGGGCAGACAGCAGCAGCTGCTGGCACTGGCTCTGCCTACAACAAGGACTAAGGAAGGAAAAATAAGCGACAGTAAGCACCTGAGGTTGATTATTCTCAAGCTGAGGGTTACTCAGGATCCCTCCCATGCCCGTGTGTGGAGAGCTGTAAGGGGAAAGAGGCACCTTCATTCTAGGATTGTACTCGATATCCTTTTGCGGCTAATTCTGTGATCTCTTCTAAAAATAGCCTTAAGCAGTGACAGTGGCGATTACTCAACCCCCGCGCAGCAGTGCCGTCCCTGTAAGCAGGGTGCTGCCAGAAGTACGATCGTTATTTGCCTGGGAAATAACCAAAGACACTTTGCAAAGGAGGAAATCCGGGAGTTCCTCAAAAGAGTTGGGAACTTCACAGCTGGTAGCACGAGACTGGTGCGGTCTAATGCCTCCATCTTCATCTCGCCTGCTGTTGTTGCACGTTAGGGTCTTTGGGCATGAAATTTGGCGAAATGGTCGTTGCAAAGGTAGTGAGGGGATGTTTTGGGCCAGGCTGCCTGTGATGGGATCCTTTCTAGCTGCCTTTATAGCTCCAGCTCAGCTTCCTACTGAGGACAGCTGATGCATTTCACAACTTCTTGTGGCTTTTATTCCTGTGTGGGTTCCCACCTTTCAAGAACAACTGTGGCACACAAGTCCCTGCAAGCATCGTACTTCAGCGTTTTTATCTGAGTATCTTGGAAACGCCTGCAAGATCCTGCAGGTTGGGCAGGAGCCTCTGCCTCCCCTTGCATGGTCTCAGGGAGAAGAACCTGCGTTTGCAGTCAGGGCCGTTGCAAGAGCGTTCCAGCTCCGTGACCATAAGAAATTCCAAGCCAAACCCTCTACTGGCAGTGAGCACAGTCTTAGATTGCTCATGCCCAAATCCGTGTTTATCTGGATGTTCCTGGTGTGTCCCTACTGTAAGAGTTTGCAATCTGCCAGACAATCTTTGCCACGTCCCTAAAACCAGATTTTGCTAATCCAACGCTGCGTTCAACGGGAGCCTTTGGCAAAGACAGGTACAAGAATGGCGGGGGGGGGTTTCTCTTTGCTGGTGGTGTTTGACCCCGTTTAAATTTGGCGTTGGCTTTGGGATAGCAGCAGCACAGTTGGTGCAAGGTTTCAGTGCAATGTCTGTGGGTGGCTGAACAGAAAAGCTCCTGTTTCATGTTTTTATTGATGGTAGAGGAACAGGACTGATGCTTGGGCATTGCAGAGAGCTCAGGGGCCGCTTTCTTCCCATTCTGTTTCCTTCGGCGCAGCCTGGGCTGACACCAAGAGAAGCATCTCCTGCGACAACCTTGGGTCAGCCTCAGCTGTGCCTCGGTGCAGGTCAGGAGCGAAACAGGAGGTCCCTCGCCTCGCTCTCAGAGGCTGCTCTGCTCCAGGGGCTAATTGGCAGCGCTGTGCGTTGGTCCCTAGGTGCTGAACCTTGCTCTCTCCTATGTTCCTTAGATTTTAATTGTCAGGTTGACTGAAGATTGGTCCTGGTTCAGCTGGGGAACGGCAATGGAGGGCTTGAATTCAGTGGAAAAATGGAACCTCTCCTAATTGGGGTTTTACAGGCTGCTTACCTGAGGGCTGAGCTTGTGCTCCCTGAAGGTGCCAAGAGTGAGAAATTACGCATGAAAGTACAACACCCAATTAGTGAAATCACGTCATAATGAAGAGCAGAGGAGTGAATTTGCAGCGCTGAGTATGCCCACTCCCTCTCTGGAGGTAACGCCGGCGCAGGCTGCAGCTGCTGATCGGCTTGTTCTTGGGTGACAATCACAGAGCACAATGAAAACTGGGGAGGTGAATAAGTAACGTCTTCTAGCTCTGCTTTGTGCCATAAAAGAGACCTTTGAGACTGGAGCGAGGGCTTTGCTCTGCTACACGCACCAGGCATGAGGTGCCTGCTCAGGCTGAGCCTGGCTGCTCGGCAGCGAAGCATTGTGGGCAAGACACGTCTCTCTCCCAGATCTCTATTATCCTCATGACCAGGTAAAGCTTGCAGAAGGGTCCTCCCCTGCAGCATCTTCAGCAAAGGAAGCCATAGCTGGAACCCTGGATGTGGACACTTCTGGCCAGAGAAATACCTGCATCACCAGCGTTAACGTTAGTTTGCGGTGTTCTGGGTGAAACACCCTGCTATAACGCCCCGGTGATGGCAAAGGACACTTGCGGTCACAGCTCTGAATTATAATTCTTTGGTATAAGTTGGAAGAAACAGGGCTGTAGCTATGCATCTCCCTGGGATAGCTCCGTGCTCACCCTCTGTGCGCTTCAGTAGCAGTCGACTCCTGTTAGAAATGAGGCTGGGTCGTGGTTTTGCTGCGCTCCTTCTGCACCTGCTGAGGTGCTCGAGCCCAGCTCTTCGCTCCCGCCTGCCAACTGGACGTACCCACAGCAGCTTTCCTGCAGGCTGGACTTCACTCCTGGTTGGGGATCCTGCTCCAACCTCTAGTCATGAACTGGGAATTCTTTATACTCCCGCAGCAGGATGTAAGAGAGGAAGGATTCGTGCTGCTCTGTCACAGCGTGCTGCGTTACTGCTGGCTCAGAGCTCTGCTTTCCAACAGCACGTCCCTCTCCTTCACCCAGACTTTGTGCTGTGCATCTCACCGTAGGCTTGGCTCGCTGGCCCGCAGGCTGCGTGCTGCCAGCATCGCATGTGAGCTCCAGCTCCAGGCTGAGTGCAAGGCAGAAGACACGTCCAGTGTCGTGATCCTCATCAATATCGGACACTGGTCTAATCGCAGCCTCTTCACATGAAGGGTTTGAAAACAAACAAGTGAAATGCTCTGCTTTGAAACAGGCCTGGCGTGTTTGCACAGCTGCTGCTGTTTTCTCCAAGAACTGGAAAGCTATTGAACAGGGGAAAAGACAGGTACCTCAGCAAATCCCTTCTCTGCCCGCTGCCTCTTTTCTTTTGCTTCCAGCCACTTGGCCAAGAGTGCTCTGGCCAGTCTGGTGTCCCAGCACCGTGCAGGACCTGGGGTAACCTGGTGGGAGCAGAAACATCTTGAGCACCACATGGAAATCTGTCTTCCCCTCAGCACCGCAGTGACCGGGCAGCTCTTGCCACTCTCTTAACGTTGGGCTTTTTCAGCCTGTCGCTGTTAAAGCTCTTAGTTTAAACTGGCTGCTCCATCTTGCCAGCTGAAGTAATCAAGTGAGTTTGTTTTTCAAGCAATGCCCGACAGCTGCCTGGCTCATTCCTACCGGAACGTTTGCTCTTCGTCCTTGGCAAGGCTGGTCTACGGTTAACAGCGAGCTTCTGAGCTCTTAAAAGAACCCACAACAAATAGATGCCTGTTTGAGGAGCAGAGTCTCTGAAGAGCTGCAGACTCTAATGAATAATTGAAGAGGGGTCAGTTTACAGGACTTGCACATGAGGAATGCAGCTGAGGCTGCGGAGCTGGCGAGCAGCACTCAAATGGCCCTCACGCACGGCGTGCCGACCCATTGGAACTGCTCCAGTTTCTTCTCTTCCATTCCTGTCCCCTTTGTGGGTTAATAGAAACTGCCTCAAGCTCTGCCTCCAGAAAGCCTCTTTTACTGAAAAAAGGAAAAAATTTAAGAATCTGTCACCGTGTGCTATACCAAGGACAGCAGTGGAGGGCTCTCACCGGAGAGGACCCCAAATTGCTCAAACCGAAGAACTTACTGACATCTGATTTTTGAAGGGATCAGAGGGGGCTTGGGGCTGTGGAGCACCTGGCAACTGGGAGCTTTGAGTCCCCTTGCCTGGGTTTACTGGGGCATGGCTGGCTCAGATGCTGATCTGGGACTCTCCCTGCACATGCAACCAGTCTCTCTGAAGCTCCTGCAGCTTTACAAGTCTGAACTTTATTTTGGAAGCTGAAACCTAGTTTTGGCATGAGTAGTAAATTCCTTCCATAGCTTCAGGTGAAGCTGCAATAACTTTTGGCCTCTGGTTGCACTGTGCTGCCTACCAGGGGCTGGCAAGGCCGGGGTGGGTATTCCCAGCTGTCCTCTAAAGTCTCCTGCTTTGCCCGGAGCCCTTCTCCTTCACCCTTGGGAACAGCCCCTCGTTGCGTGCCTGGGGCTGCTCCGCAGGGAGGGAGGCAGAGGCATCGCCTCCCAGAAACTCCAGCTGATCTCATTGCAGCGATGCTCCAAGGCAGAAAGGGTTTCCCAACTGCAGTGTGAAATCCAGGTCCTTCCCTTGCCAGTCCTGGAGCGCGCAGCCGGGAAATGTCACCCCTTCGGATACGGAAAATGAGGGAGTTTATCCCTCGTTTGGACTTGAAACCTCGGTCTTGGCAGAGCTTCTGGCGTGGCTCTGGGAATACTGAACGCAGTCTTTCTGTGCTCCCGTAAGCACACCGGGACGTGGTGGTATCGATTTCCTCGCCGTCAGAGAGGTGTATTTAACCGGATGGCTCGGGCTGGCCGGGTTACAGATCGAGAATTGGCAACGTCTGCTTACGGAGCGGGGCAGGCAACGGCTCTGCGCTGTCAGCGGGCCAGAGAGAGAGCACAGGGTCTGGGGTCAGGGCTGGTCTTTGCGGGGGTCACCCCTTTGTGCAGCAGCAGGGCTGAAAAAAGCTCCTTAAAACAGCAGTTTTCATATCTTAAGGGGACAGGACAAAACCTGTTATTCCCGGTGTTCGGGGTGACTAATTCCCATACTGAGATGTGTGGGAGGGGGACAGGTAGTGATCGTCACGTTATGGTCCCATCCTGCAGGGCAGGTGGGTGCCTGTGTCACGGCTGAGCTGGTGAGCCGCATCAGTATTTTTTAAGAGAGTTAAATGAAAATATAATATTTTGCTACAGCGGGTGCTCATCCTGTAGGCTCCGACTAGGGTGTTGGTAACACGTAGCTCGGGGTGTGGTTTGGATGTGTTGTTTTTTTTAATTCTTTTAAAACTGCTGAGATTGAGAGCCACCACGGAAATGTGACGATCCCTTTTCTTTCAATAACTCTCACGTGTGTGTCCTTCCCAGAGGGTGGGAGAGAGCTGGGTTCTCCCAGCACGTGCTTACCAAAACCTGGTGGGCGCCAAGCAAACCTCGAGGCTGCTTTTCGTGTGCCTTGCAACGAGAAAATCGCCGTCAGCATGTGTGCTGTGGGAGGAGTGTGGAATTCCTGCGTTCCTGCGATAGGGAATAGTTTCCACATCCCACGATAACTCCAGAGGCAGCAAACAAGTCTCGGTTCTCGTCACGAAACCAGCCTTATAGTTTATGATTCAGTTAGAAAGAGTTTTCATCTCCTGTACTGCAAGTAGCAAAACTGCATCGCGCCTAGACAGAGGACAGTGCTTTAGTGCTGGTTCCTAAGAGTAATATTCTTCGTTTAGAAAAGCCTGGGATGGGTCTCCAGGTTTTAGCACCGTCAGAGCACGAGTTGATCTGAATTTGCTGAGAGCGAACCTTTCCTCCGTGCTCGGAAATGTGTGTAGGGCTGCGGGAAAGGGAGGCAGTATCGTTTGCGCTTTCTAAATGGAGCCTAATTTGTTCTGTAGAAGCTGCATAATTAAGTAGTTTCCTTATCTCCTGGCAGTTAAAGGTGTTTTTTCTCTCTGGCATCTCGTTTCATTGGGTGCAAAGTCCTGCTGGCTGCGAGTCCTTCCCTTGCCGCTCCCGGGCAGGTGGCAGCGGTACAGGAGAGCTATCGGAAAGTCTCAGCGGGGTTTGGGAACATCTTCAGCCTGAGGTTGTATCTGGAGCCCAAACTGCTTGTTGGCAGCTGATTCTAGTCAGCTGTGGCTTGTAGTGCCTGGAAAGGGTGGGGAGATTCTATTTAATTATTTTTTTAAAAAGAAACTGTCAAGATCTGGTGCCAGAATGCCCCTGGAGAGAGCCAGGAGCAGGGAGGAAACCAGGGAGTGCAAGGGAGATGCCTGTGCCTGGACCTTCGGGTGTTTTGGTGCTCCTGGGCAAATGAGTTGGGGAAGCAGAGATGAAGAAGGGTGTTGGGAAGCAGAAGGATTTGCTTTGCTGTGGCTGCGTGAGGCCACCTTCTGCCTTCTCCCTTCTTCAGCCTCGGTCTTTGCTTGGCAAATCATCTCATCCCTTAATCAGTTCCTAGATCCTGCCGAATCCTCTCACAGAGGTGTTTATGAGAAGAGTGTTTATGAAAAGGGTCCTTTCGCCTCTCACCCTGGTTTCTGAACAGAAACACGTTTTGGACGTCAGAGATGCTCCGAGTGCCACCTGCTGGAGTGTGCCCGGCCTGCGGGGTGCCCCGGGCTCTCAGCCCCTTGGCAGGGGACACAGCCTGTCCCGTAGCTGCAGACACCGTACCTGCCCTTTCCAAGGGTCACCATACTAGTTTTACAGTGAAGATTTGGCTGCCTCTCAGCATGGAGAGCAGTTGCCCCAAGGAAGAGGGCAGAGTGCTTTTGAGACGATCAGTCTGAGGCTTTTGTTTTAAACCGCACGGGAGGAGGTTCCTGGTGTTACCCATGCCACGATGGAGTTGGTCATTCACTTCTCCCAGCTCCCTTGGCCCTCTAAGAGTTTGTGTGTGAACGTGGTGATGAACAGGATTTCTAGACTCTAGCGTTACGGGCACTCTTGCTGTGCAGAGATCTGATTGTGTGACCTGGGTTTTTTCCTCCCTCCCTTGTTTTTGGTTTGTTTTGGTTTTCAGGAGACCAATAAAACAGTCCTTGGAGATGGTGTAGGGTGAAACGTGCCTCTTTCCTACCGCAGGACTGTTCCCTCGCTGTAATCCCTTCCTGCAAACCTCAGGCAGCAAAGCTCTGCCAGGAATCCGCCCCCGTCCTTATCCACTTATCGGGAAGTTCCAGTTGCCGAAGTCTCCGGTGCTCCTTAGCTGTGTTTGTAGAAGTGACTTTGTCCAAGACTTCCATCTTCAAAGCCACCCCGCGGTGGGCCCTTCCTCCCCCCGGGCCCTGGCTGCCTCCCCAGGCTTTTGTTGGTCAAAACAGCAAATGCCCTTGTTCAGCATGAGTTTGGTTTAAAGGACCAGCAAAGCTGTCTCTTCCCATGCAGATCCCCTTGGATTGCTCTGAGAATCTCCCACTTCATTTAAGCTCTGTCTGTGACACCAAGCGTTTACGCTGTTCTCTTTCTCCCTCCTCCTGCAAAAGCTGTTGCTGCTTCTCTGATGTCTCATAGGGGCATGGGCACACCTCTTCCCTCCGTCTGCCACCTGCTTTTATAAAACCCCCAGGACTGAATCCTTCTGCAGTTTTTCCTGCTCCAAGTGTGGTTGGAAGTGGCTGAGGAGCTCAAGTGAGAGGTCTCATGTCTTTTCTCCCAAAGCTTTTGCGGATGCAGGCATGTATATACTAAACAAAACTCTTATAAAATGCAGTCAGGTGGTGGTTAGACCTTTGCTTTGAGCAGGCAGCCCTGCACTGGTGCTGGATCGGTGATGGTTGTGATGATGCTGGAGTCAGAAAACCAGAGCCCACAAAGTTTCGTACCTGGAAGGGAGGGCAGCCGTGAGGCCGTGGGAGCTGCGTGGCTCGGGGAGCTTGGGCTGGGATAAACCCGTTGGAACATGTGTGGGAGAACAGGACAGAGTCTCCTCTTGGGCAGAGGAGTTTTTAAATCTGCTTGAGGTTTTAAATTATTATTTTGTCTTTAATTGCGTGTGTGGTATGTGTAAGCACGAGAGAGAGGTTGAACACAACCTTGATACTGTAAATTCCCACTGAATTAGATAAAATGAAACTCTTGAATTCTCCCAGGTATTTCTTTTTTCTTTTTTTTTTTTTTTTA
The DNA here is from genome assembly GCF_000703405.1 of Apaloderma vittatum. Taxonomy (NCBI): domain Eukaryota; kingdom Metazoa; phylum Chordata; class Aves; order Trogoniformes; family Trogonidae; genus Apaloderma; species Apaloderma vittatum. The sequence goes on from NW_009720235.1 coordinate 15,941, forward strand.
ACTTCGACAGTTGAATGAAATTGGTACGATCTCACAAAATATTCTGCTTGGCTGGATTTCTGTTTTCAATTTCTCTTCTAAGCTGTAGTGAGTGGCAGGTCAGGAAACAACTCCTGTCCTGAATAAACACGGAGTAGCAGCACCTGCTTACTCTGACCTTGCTCTTGCTCTCCCCTCCCAGCAAAGCCCCAGGAGTGGCAGCGGGCTGACTCGGTGAGTGTGCCACTTTCAGAATGTGCGGGTAGCACGGGTACATGGTGACATTTCTCAACTCCCCAGAGGTCCCGGAGCAGTTGCAGACCTCTCAGAGGGCAGGTTTCCTGTGGGGGTAGTTACAATCACCTGCTTTGCTTTCCTGGAAGTCGGTAGATGGCAACAAAATGAGTTAAAATCAGCAGCTGCTGATACGACCATCTGGCTGCTGTGGGCAGCGCTTCCTCTGGTGTCGAAATGGCTCTGCCTTGAGGCACAGCTCCCCTCTTGGAGAGAGCATCCCCTCTTGCATCTCACTCAACAGCTCCAGCCTGTCCTCTGTGCTGGCTGGTGGGTCTGTTCGGACGCAGGTACCACGGGCTGAAGCCCTTGGCTTTGCAAGGATGTCTGTGCTCAAGGAAGAAGGGTGCTGCTCGGGGACAAGTGTCCTGTAGAGTTTCTTGGGCTGGAGCCAAGGCCAGGGGCTCCCGGGAGCACTAAGGGTGATTCACCAAAGAAGTGAAGACAAAAGTACGTGGTTCTGGCCAATTCTTTGGTTGCAAATGAGACCAACCGTCAGCACTGCCCAAATAAGGTCTTTGCAGGAGAGCAGGCAGTGGCTGGCAAGGTTTCTTTGCTTTGTTTGTTCCCCTTTTTGAGAACCACCACTTTAAAAAAAGTTCCAGACAGAGCAGCCTTTTCCTCGCTGCACTTGACAACAGCAAAAAGCAGATTCGCTTCCTCTGCAAAGCTGTAGCATCTCTTTGCTTTGCATTTATTTCAGGCTGCCTCCAGAGTCGCTGCTCTGCAGGGTAGTTGTCGCTTGGAGTAGCTGGAGTAGGTTGCATAAAATAACTTTGTGTGAGAGTTTAGGAGTGTGAAGCTCCTGCTCCTGAGGCTGGCACCCAGGAGCACGAGGGGTCTGCGCAGCGGCCACATGCCGTCAGAGGTCGTCCCCATCCAGTGCTTCCTGGCCAGAAGCTGAAACCTCTGCCGAGACACCCCTTTGCCCTAGCTTGGGGCCACCAGTCCCGCTTCTGAAACACATTGATGTGACGGCAGCTGTCTCTCTTCAAGCAGCAGTTCTTCCTGTTTATGAAACCCTGATCCTTCCCTCTCCGATGCTGTTCCCAGTGCTCCGTGGGATGGAACTGGAGCCTGGAAGGAGGCAAAGGTGGTCCCTGGTTGTTCTGATTTAAATCTGTAAGGCTCACAAATGTCCTGTTTCATGGAGCTCATGTTGGGGCTTGCTGGAGCTTAGTCCTACAGCCTCGTCTGGATTTGCAGCATCTTTACACCTCTGGATTTGGGATCATCTTTCCCGGGACTGATGTGACAGCAGGTTCAGGCAGAGTTTACAGGCAGGTCTTGACACTTTGGTACGAGCATCTGGCCCATGGCTGCTCAGACAGCATCGTCTCACTTTTCCTTGGTGCTGTATAGGAACAGAAGGAACAAAATTGGCAAATCCACTTCTGTCACCAACCTTTTGCTTTTCAAAAATAAGAGATAGGGCCTAGAAGTGACATAATTCTGCCTTAGAAGTGTCAAATTCACCCAGGATGTGTGAGGTCATTTGGAAATGCCTTGGCGCAGCCTCCGTCTCTCTTGCCCTTAGACCCACAACTGAGCCTGCACCGCAGTTTCCTTTAGTTTATGCTTCTCGCTTTAGATTTATCACCTTGTGTTGGGATTGTTACCTCTTTGCTTGGTTCTGGTCCCTTCTCTTGGGAGCAGAGACAGCAAAGCAATGGAGATTTGCTGCAGCCTTTCCCTCCGTGGCTGTTAACTGCATCCGAAGCAAAGAGCTGATGGCTTCTGCTGCCCAAATGTAAGCTCCAGCTTCTGTGTTACTCTCTGTAGAATTGTTTTGAGATCCCTGATGCCTGCTGTCACTGAGGAGGTGTGATCTCCCCTGGGAAACAGGTTTGAGGAGTGGGAAAAAGCTGGCGGGATGCTCCATGTAGACACAGCTGCAGCCTGGCAGCAGCAACTACAGAAGTTGTGTGGATCTGGAAAGAAGTTTAGCAGAAACTGTGACTTTTTTGTTATGGTACAGAGTGGGGACAGCTAAAGGGACTCTGTAAAACAGCAAAGGACCTTGCAGTGACACTGGTGAAACAGACGGGTGAGTTTTGAAACCATCTAGGACATCTGTTTTGCACAGATGAAATGCAGATGGCCTCTTGACGGGAGTAAGCGCGTGGCTCACTCTTCTCCTTGCAAACATAGAAACTGAGAGAGAACTGATTCAGAGCCGGAGGGCTGGAGCCTTTCGTCCCTTTCTGCTCCCCATGTCCACGCTGCCTGGCTTGGCCAACTCCCATCTCCTCCCCACTCTGGCACTATTAAGCCCTGCCTGGGTGTACACGAGCGGGCGCAGAGCAGCGTCGTGGAGCAGGAGCCGACCCCTGAGCGAGCGGGCAGGATTGTGCAACCCTCCGTAAGATGCCGACGTGCAAACCTCACGCGGGACGGAGAACTGCCCTCCTCCTGACCCCTTCCCTGGAGCCCCACGACTCAGCTGATCCCACAGGGAGGGTGTTTGAGCTGGACTCAGCATTTGTGCTGCTCAGAGCAGGAGCAGTGTAACTTTGGGGAAGAAAGCTATGCAGACCCTCAGTTGCTTGTTCCTGCCTCGTGTAGAGACTGAAATTGCTCTTTCTGCGCCTGTTTTCCTGTCTGTGACGTGAGGGACTATACTGATCCTCTTGCAAAGCCTGCTGAGCTTTGCTGATGGAAAGAGCCATGCCTAAGCACCCGTAAAGCCATCCAGTGTTTTCATTTGGCTGCTGGTATTGTGCAGCCATCACCACACAATGCAATTTCCCCATACGAAACCGCGGTTTCCTCTCAGCGAAAACTCCCAAAATACATCCCAGTGACATAACTACTACACTCGGGGTTCTCGTGCTGGTCTGGGTGCTGCAGAGTGCTCTGAGTACAGAAGCCAGCGTGCAAAGTATGGGAGAATAGCAGCCTAAAGCTCTGGAGATGCTGAGGCTCCTCTTTCGCAGCAAGCCACGGATCCAGGAGGCAAGTGTCTAGCTGGTAAAATATCCGCTCTGCGTTCAGTGCTGTGCTCTTGTCTCTTCTGCAGGACACAAGAAGTTGGTGAATCGCCTGACCTTAGCGAGCTAGACCTTATCCAATTTTAATTAACGGCTTCTCTTTTGGAAAAGGCATTTCTGATGGTAAAACTGCTTTCTAAGAAGTGTCTTTCCTAGGTGCTGCCAGAATTTGGGAGTGTTTTGGGACCAGAGCATGTGTTGAAGCAACAGAAATTAAAACAGCTTCTGGTTAGTTGTTGATGAATAGGAAGCAAAATGCCAAAAGCGTAATCTGTTTCTAGTTCTTGCAGGTTTTTTTTTTTTTCTTTCTTGCATTTAGATGTGACTATCTCAACCAGCAAAGTGACAAAATGCGAGCAAAAACAAACCTGTCTCTTGGCTTCTGGCTTGTAAAATCCTTCCTCAAAAAAAGGGGCAAGTAGGAAAGAGGACTTGTATTTTGAACTTGCTCTTGATAAAAAACTAACCCCTACGTGTGTGCCCAGCCCCTGATCTAGGATGACTAAGCCCTCTGTGCAGTTCAAGGCAGTGTTGGGAAGTTCAGAAGAAGTTGTCTCCTCCTTTGACTCAAGCAAGCTCCTGGGCTCAGACCCAGCCGGTGGCTGGAGAAGGTGTCCTTTTATTTTCCAGAAGCAGCAAATACCATTTCCCAGGAGTGCAGGAATCTGTGTAAAATTGCCTCCCCTGAGGCTATGGGTGTCAGAAGACGGCTGGTAGCTCGCAGCAGCAGTGTCTTGTGCTGGTAGCGTGGACCTGCAGAGAGATCCGGGCTTGTGGGAGAGAAATCAATCCGTCCCCATCCCAGGCAGGGTTTGGTGTGGGCTCGCTGGTGAAGGAGCTGGTTTCCCAGCGGGTGGGTGCGATCGCTGCTGGCAGACCAGACCGCTGAGGGTTTTTTTGTGACCCCTTTAGGATGCTCAGGAAGGGGTTTAGTTGTGGCTTTGGTAGATGTGTCAGCTGCCCCGGGCATCCGCTTCCCATGGCGGCAGCGGGACGATCACCTTCTGCCAGACCCAAAGAGATCTTGGCCGCTCCCGCAGCAGGGCCAGAGCGATGAGGGGAGGAAGGGGAAGAGGTGACTGCAAAGGCCCCCTCTGATTCAGTCCTTCCGGAGCTGAAAATCAGTTAATTCTTAACTCTAATCTCACTGTTTCACGCAGCTCCTCCCTTCCCTCAAGGCTGCTTTTGCTTCTCTCGCCAATCTGTAGCTCCTGCCCTACTTTGAGGTCTCTCGGCCTCGCGCTGTGCCCACCCAGTTGATGTTGCTGGCGCCGAAGAGCCCTGCCAACGCCGCGGGCTGTGTCGCTGTGACGGGCTGCTTGAAAAGGAACAAGAGCTCGAATCTCTCTTAGGTCCCTTCTGTCTGCATTCGCATGAGTTTTATCTCATCTGCAGCCGAAGATGGGAGCCTCTCGGAGGAAATGTTTCAAAACTGATTCAATTTTTTTGGGAGGTGATTCTTCTATTCAATCTTGGCTCGTTATCTAAAAAGCAGGTGAAAGAGTACCTAGGTGTGATAGCAGATCTCTGCACGTTCATTAAAATACACCAGGCGTGGGGACTGACCTTGCAAAAACTTACTTTTTCCTTTAAGTCTGTGTTTTTGGCAGAGAAGGAGCCATACCCTAGCAGAGAAGCAGTTCTTTTCTGAGCTCCCTTTAAATGCATCTGCGTCTGCCCCTGGAAGGGTTCACGGAACTGCCTCTGGCCCCCGAGGCAGCATAACCTGACCTTTCTAATGCTGCTCCGTGAGCTGTCATTGCATCTGGACTGGCCCTACCCTGCCCTCGAGGGATGTGGTGAGGTTTCATACTTGAGTATGTTCCTCCTGGTTGCTTTAGAAATGTTGAGTGTGGCCCTGGAGACCCAGGACACCACCGCCTGAACAGATGCTTTCGGAGCCTGTTCAGGTGTAGCTCAGAGTAAAATCTCATCTAGACATTAATTGACTTGCCGGAAATTAATTCTCTCTCCTTCGGTGCTCTGATTCCTGGGGAACATGTGTAACCAAATGCAAGCACTGTGTCCTTCTCCACCACCCATCAGAGATTATCAAACCTTTACCAGCACCTGGCTCCAGCCACTCTCCCGGAGCCACAAGCGCAGCTCAGAATGACACCCCGAGCAGTGATGTCTTGGTGGGGCACCACCGGTGACTGCAGACGGCTCACCTGGTCTTCCTAAACAAGTTAATTGGGAGAACTTCAGCAGAGTTTCACAGCCCCTCTGTGCTGACACTCATTTATTGTCCAACAGGCGAAATCTGACGTCACTTGGATAGAGAAAGACGTCGTGGACTCAGCAGACAAGGTAAGAGAGCTTGCTGCGGATGCACGCCTCAGGGAGACTCACGCATTTAATTCGCACTTTGTCCCATGACGGGTCGTCCCACGTGTGCGAGGGCGTTAAGCAGAGCTCACAGGGACCTCAGAAACCCAAACCTTTTCTTGCAGCACGCCCCTGTCAGCCCGTCTCAGCTAGGTGGGACTGCTCGTACAGAAAACAGCTATTACTCACTTACTCACATGACATCCTGGACCTGACTTCATCCTCCTCCTCCTCCTTCCTCCCCACACCAAACCCCTTTCCGTGCTGTCATTTATGTCTCCTGTGGCTTTCTGATCTTGTCAGCTTGCTGGGGCGGGCGCTCCAGCCTTCTAGTTGCATGGATGTACAGTGGGGTTTTTTGATTGCTTTTCCGAGGCTCCTCTCCCCACGCTGTGTGCCTGATAACACAACATGCAAAGCTTTCTCAGTCGGGACGAGATTTATCAGATTTTGCCGGGCCCACGCACAGAGAGCTGGCTGGCTGCATCTCCTGCACGGCTTCAGTGAGCAATGTCAAGCTTCTTTGGAAGCGGTGATGCTCATCTTTGGACGGTACATTGTGGACACAGTTTCTGCTTCACTGGAACTGTGGCGGCAGCGTGAAGGAGGTGTCGGTATCAGCTGAGTCTCCCGGAGACTCCTGCTCGAGAGCAGCTGCGTGGTGCCATTCCCTGCTGCTCTCTGGCACCTCCTCCTAGTTCCCTTGGTTTGGACCTCCTCAGTTCTTGAGGTTCTCTTGAGGTTCCCTCTGTGGAGCTGGGACCAGCTGCCCTGCTGGTATGAAATCATTTGTTTCTTTCATTATCAGTTCTCAAAGAGCGCGTTACAGGGTGGAGGAGGGGAGACAGTCATAAGGCATCTCTGTGATGACCAATATCGTCTTTTGATACTTTGCAGTCTCTGGAGAAATTCCGAAATCAATGCTGACACAGGGTTATTTCTGATCGCAAAGATGTGGGGGTGTCTTTTTACTCATTTCGAGGGGTTTCTTTCTTTCCTGCGCACTCTGCAGAAAACATCTGTCTGTCCTGGCCCAGTGGAAAGGTGAAAGGGAAACAGGCTTGGAGGGATAAGGAGGTAAAACCTACGATCTTAAATACCTAAAAGATCTAAATACCTCTCCTCTGTCCTGCCTCCAAATCTGAGCAGCAATAGGTTCAGAAGCTGTCTGCATCAGAAATGCCCTTAAAAATACCTTACATGGAACTTCCCAGGGTGACTTAGATAGCTCCAGTGTCCCCAGCGAGGACCCTTATAGAGCATAAAGCGAATAAAGGACTAGATGCAAATCCTAGTGATGCCAAAAGATTTGTCCATGGGATTGAATCCCATCATGGGTGACCCATCATCCCTGTGCCAGTGTGAGAGCAAAGAGATGTACGGCAAAGAGATGTACTTCCGTGGGGAGTTAATAGAGTTTTTCTCTTCCTTTTTGAAGAGTAAGCGGCTCCTTAGATTATTCCCCTGTTGTGGAAATACTCCCAAAGCTCTCAGCCTGACACGAAATGGAAGTCACTTCAACTAGACCACGTATATTTTCTGTCAGCATCTTGTCTGAACCAGGGGACCCAAATGTGAGCAAGGAACTGTGAGATTTTTTTTTTCTTAAAAAAAAAAAAAAGCGCAAAACCAAAAAAAAAAAAGAAAAAAAGCCCCAACCACAAGCTCTGTTGCTGGGGAGTGGGAGCGTGAACGTGCCTCCGTGCGACCGAGTCGCTTGTCTCCACTGCGCATCTGCCAGCCAGGCTTTAACCACCTGTATCTCCTCCATCCGCCAACCTCGAGCGCGGGACATCCGTGCCGCACCGCCGGGGCCTCCCCGAGCCTGGTGGGGGTGGCGGTTACTGGGGCTGTGCGATGTTGATCGGGATGGGAGGATGGAGAGGGACGCTAAACTTCCTCGCATCTGCGCCTTCCTCACGCTCTGGCTGCAGAGGAAGCACCGAGCCAAGCCCTGCCGCCTGCAGCTGCCTGCCCCCAGCCAGCTCTCCAGCCCGGTCAGTAACTGCCAGCAGCTCGCTTCGCTTCGCTTCACATCACGGGTTGCTTGTCCGGGTGGGCCGATGCTTTGGGTGGATGTTCGGAGCAGTCTGGTTTGCTTTTCCTTTTCTGCCTTCTGGGATAGTTTGCTTAACGGTGCTGTTGGAAGGAACTTCTCGTGGGGCGAGTGCTTTCGGGCTGGAGATTTGCTGCGATAGGAGCTGGGCTCCAGGGTCCTGACTGTTGAATTGCAAGTTGCTGGATGAGTCCGTACGAGGAAACCTCCCTTGTGTCAGCAAGATGCCAAATGACAGCTCCAAAAAGCTGTCAGTGATGCCGCTTTGGGTCAAGTCAGTACGGCTGGATGTTTGCTGAGGTGGTCTGGCTGGCAGGCTGCGTATGCAAATCTCTGCTGCTTTCAGATACAGCCTGGGCTGCTGAAACCGCTTGCAGTGAAACACACTGGGTCTTGCTATCGGCCAAGGCAAAGAATTCCCACAGGTGTGAAAACCTGTCCGCTCCGCAACTCCTTAAAGGTGTGGATACACGAGTTCATTTTAAATGTTCCTCTGCAGAGGTGTGTGATGCCGCAGGGTGAAACGTGCACGGCTGTACAAGTGCTGATGCTGTGTAGACCTGGTTTCTCTCTAATGTTTTCATGAAGCTGAGGAGGAGGGAAACAGCATCCAAATTCCGCTTGTCTCATCCTGGCTCTCCCTGCTGTGGGTTTCTCTCTGGATAGCTGAACAAGGAGGAAGAGGAGGAGACCTCTTCCACCAGGAGGCTGAATCCCACTCTTGGCTGAATCCTGCTCAGGCTCTTGGCTAGAAGTGGGAAACTGCTCCTAACCACCAGCTGTCTGCCACAAAATAACCCTCCAAACGAAACCAGAAGTGCAAGGTGGCTGATTTAATCTGGGAGATCATATGGAATGTGAGAACTTGTTTGTTACAGGGATTATAAGATTTTTCTTGTCTGTGATCACTTGAGACCAGCAAAAGGCAGGATAACACGGGGAGAGCTCCTGCCCTTTCCCTGGGTGGTACGTGCTGCACCGCCGCGAGCGTGGGCTTCTCTGCCGTGTGCTGGTGTCTGAATAACGCAGGATCTTGAGAAAAACCAGGCATGAGAGCGGCAAGGGAAGGGTGCTCGGTGCAGGTAGGCAACCACATCCGGGGGTGCTTGGCAAGGCCAGCCTCGCTGAGAACACGCTGGGAGGGTGGGGAGTGGGCTGGGGCGCAGAGGAGAGGCAGAGCCTGAAACTTGGTTCCTGTTGTTTTTAAAAGCTGCTTTGGTTAGATGGGTTCCACACCAAGTATCTGAATACTTCTGGAAAACAAAGCATAACTTTTTCCCCCCCCTACTCTGCAAGGGGAAAAAATAAATAGTAATTCCAGCTTTCTGGCAGCCTCTGATGGCCACATCTGCCCTAGGGTCAGAGTTTAATGCCCTTTGGAACATAATTGCTGGCCTTTGGGTCTAAAGAGCAGCCAGACCACATCTCACTCTGGATAATGTGGAACTGAAGCACTAAGAAGCCCAGACTTGCCCCTTATGAGATGAAGGGATTTCTGGCCTCAGCAAGGTTTGTGTCTGCAGAATTGGGGAGTTGAGTCCAGCCTTCCCTGTGGGCTGGAACAGGTTGAGCTCAGAGGAACCAAAATACAGATGTAATGGCTAGGTATGAGCAAGAGAAGTAGAGGGAAAGGCACAGCTGGAAGACCAGTAGTAGACCAACTCTCTTTATATTTGGGATGCAAATAGAAAGCTGCACAGGGTGTTTCTGTTGAGCTGGACTCTGGGCACACCAGGGGTACAGACAAGGGTTGCTGGGGAGAGGAGGTTTGAGCATCACCTCAGGGTCTGTGGCTGCTCTTGAGTGCTGGCCTAGCTTCGTTAGTCAGTTTATTCTCAATACTGCTGATTAAATCTCTTCTTTATTTTTCTTTTTTTAAATAAAAGAATGTGTTTTAAACAAAACATGTGCCAGAGGCCTTGGCTTCCCCTCAATCTTCTTGAAGGCTCGAGCCTGTTAAAGCATCATGTGTATGTGCTGAAGATGCACTAAGACTTATGTTGCAGAGTTGCTCAGATTGCTGAGCAGATGGGCTCCAACATGTCTGATTTTTGCCAGCCCTGGCCGTGTTTTGACAACAGTGCCGTATTTTTGTGTTGTGGGATTTTTAGTGGCATAAACACTCCTGTTTTTGCTACCAGTGCCTTAAAAAGGAAGGTGCTTTTCAAGCACTCTCCTGAAATGCAGTTCAAAGAAAATGCAACGCTGTGGTGCGAGGAGCGGAGCCTTTGGGGAGAGCACAAGGTATTTAACCAGGCTGCCTGGTGCAAGTCTGCCAGTGACTTATTTATTCCAGATGTTGAAGCCAGGAGATACCTGTGACAGACACTAACTTTTATGGTTCTCTCAGATGCGGTTCCTTTGAGTCTGTAGCTACAATCCTTGTTCCTTAATCCGCTAAGGCTTGCTTTCCCTCGTTCAGGAGTACGTTCCCAGTCAATCATGCCCCGTCTTTTTCAGGGCGAAGGTGTTGTGAAAGAAATCAACATCACGCATCATGTGAAGGAAGGCTCCGAGAAAGCTGATCCTTCACAGTTTGAGCTCCTCAAGGTGCTGGGGCAAGGTTCTTTTGGCAAGGTGAGTTCACTTCTTCCTATGTCTCACACCAGGTAAATTGTTTTTATGACCAAAAGGCCTGTCCCCAGCAAAACCACTTTCCTGATTCCCACCAGTTCATGACAATCTGACTGATGAGCCCCTTAGCGAGTGGTTGCTTCTAACCTGAAAGGCAGCTGTCGTGATGCTTTTGTATAAGGGCCGGTCTGTATGGCCAAAACTCCCCTGCAGTTCTTCTTTTCAGATGAGCAGGAGGAGAGTAGTAGTATCCTACTTGTGAACGTAGGTGTCACGCAGGGCAGAAGGACCTCCTGCAGCTCTCTAGCTGGCTGCCAAGCTTTCAGGTGAATTGAGGATTTGGAGGATTCGGGCACGTTCCTCTCTTCTCAGAAACGATGCTGTGTACCAGGGACTGGTTTTGGCCCCTGTTTATGGTCCAGCTTCCCTTCTGTGAAGAGGGAAGGAAGTAGGCTGTAACTCTTAGCTATTTCAATGTGTAAATAATCCAGGTCTCTTACAGACCATCTGCTCACACATTAAATCAACTTCATGTCAATCAGTTACCAGCACTAAGGGTGAGGGTTTGTACAGGACCGTGTGCTGTTGCTTGGGTCAACGCAGCAGTGGCTTGATGTAAAGAAAGGTGGTGTCTTTTTGAAGCTGCCTAAAACCAGGTAGAGTGGGACATCAGGGGAGGAGGTAAAGATCTAAAGAGGGTGCAGGACCTTAATAATGAGTTGATCTGGCTATCAAACCAACAAGTCACCACGAGGCTTTGTGGTACATTGAAGCATCAGTGCTTCGAGTCACAGCTCCCGGGCATCAGCCACAGCCCCGCAGGAACTGCAGGAGTGAGCAAGAGGAGTGGAAAATTGGAGAGAAGGAAAGTGCAGTGTAAAAGCAGAAGTGCTCTAATGGCTGGAGGTAGGAGGAGAGAGGAGTCTATACCCAGCACTTCGCTAAAAGCCTCATGGGATTTCACATGGAGAGCCTGAGGTACGTTTTAGCAGTCCTGTGGCCAGCTGCTTCTTGGGGTCACTGTGAGTTTTGCCACTTCGGAAGGTATCAAACTCCTACTGCTAATGTGTAGTGCTTGGCAAATGTGGTGTTCTTCCGCTTCAGGTTTTCTTGGTGAGAAAAATAACACCGCCGGACAGCAACCACCTCTATGCCATGAAAGTGCTCAAGAAGGCAACGCTGAAAGGTAGAAGCCTCTTACTGTGATGTTCTTATCCTCTGCGTCTGAAAGTGCAATGTGGAAATGTGACAGCAGTCGCTGCTGGCCCCAGAGTGACCTGGGTGAAAGCGCAGTATCTTTATCTCAGCCAGACAGGCTCCTTTTCTCTCCATCTATAAAAAACCCTCGTTGCAGTGATGGAAGTGGGAGAAGATCTGGCTCAAGCTGCCTGGTGCGAAAGGGCTTAAGGCTGGGGACAAGGCTGGCACCGGGGTGCTCTGTGCCTTTTTCTGTGTCTGAGCTGTTCCTCTCTCTTCCCACAGTGCGTGATCGAGTAAGGACAAAGATAGAAAGAGACATCCTGGCTGATGTAAACCATCCCTTTGTGGTGAAACTGCACTATGGTGAGTGTGGAGCTAGCACCGCTAATGCTCTGACTCTGGGGAAGGCGACGACAGCTCCTTTGTAGAGTGACCAGTGCCTCTCTCAGAACAGCCCTTTCAGCAGGGCATCACTGGCTGAAAGGGAACCAACCCACCATAAAATGAGGATGTTCTGCAGTGCCAGAGTGCTGCTGCTGAGCTCCCATTTCAACAGTCATGGACGGGCTCTCATTTAACCCAAATAATTAGCCCTACCTGTGTTTAACTGAGTAACCACATAGGGTATCTGCACAACTGGAGCCACTGGGGTTTAAGTGATTAATGTAACATCATGGAGCCTTCCCTCAGCGGAGGGGTCTGATTCCTGCTCCGTCTTGTGTTGCAGCATTCCAGACGGAGGGGAAGCTGTATCTCATCTTGGATTTCCTCAGAGGAGGTGACCTTTTCACTCGGCTTTCCAAAGAGGTGGGTCTGCTCTGGCATCTTGGTGACTTGCTGAAGCTCCCTGTTGGTCTGTGCTTAACTGCCTGGAGAAGCGATTGACCCTTGCCAAGTCTTTGAGAGAGGTGGAAACAACCTCCAGCCTGCTCCTGGCCCAGAGCTGGCAACAGGAGAGGATGTCTTGAGAACCCTGCCTTCTGGTAGAAAAGCAGCAGGAGGCAGGTCTGACCTCTGCTGAGCATCGTGTTAGGAATGAAAACGGGCAAAGAAATGTGCTCTGCTGCAGCGTTGGCTGATCGCGTCGCCTCACTGGGACGGGGTGAGGGCAGGGAATGGGAGGGGTGACAAGAACCTGCTTAAGATAAATTAGGAGTTTTATAAAAAGCTGTCTGTTGCTTTGAAACTTGGTTTCGGGGTTTTTTTGATGTTTCTGCTTAACTGATACTTTAGGATGGCGGGCAAAGCCTGGGAAACTTGGGCATGAAAGGGCAGGAGGCAGCAATGTGGATGTGTAGGGTCTTGCAGAGGTGGTCCCGCTGCCGGGGTTGTAACCCTACCATCTGTCTGCTTCCTCTCCCTTCCCGCAGGTCATGTTCACCGAGGAGGACGTGAAGTTCTACCTAGCAGAGCTGGCTCTGGGGCTTGACCATTTGCACAGCCTGGGAATCATATACAGGGATCTCAAACCAGAGAAGTACGTGTGGGACAGCTCAGGCAGGAAACTTCAGTCCCGAGCCCGTGGTGGACAAACAAGGCAGCTGTCTTCCAGGAAGCCTGAGCTGGACGATGCCCTGAGGGCAGCCACATGGAAAGCGACAAGGCTTCTGCTCCTTAGATCAGCAGTTAGGGCCAGGAGTGCTGTGGAGGCAGCGTGTGTGCACCATGTGCCTGAGCAGTGATCCTGGGCAGGCTCCGGGCTCCAGCTTTAAGCAATTGAGAGCCCTCGGAGGGAAAAGGCACCAGGCTGGGCCCCTGCAGAGACACCTGCCAGCTGTAATGACTGGGCTGTTCTTACCTAGGGTATGTGGGGGATCAAAGGTGGTGTAACCTGTATGGGTCATTCGTTAAATGTGAAGGTGAGGACATGGAGAGAAGAGCTGCTCTTGGTCCCACTCGTGTCTTGGTGATGGAGCTTAAAGCACTGGGGGAAGGACAGATCACTTTCTGCTGTCTGTGCTTGTTCTCAACTGCCCTTACTGCAGACAGTAATAACTTGGTTTTCTCTTTCATCCTCTAGCATCCTCTTGGATGAAGAAGGGCACATCAAACTCACAGGTAAGGCACTCCACAAAGGCCTTGTGCTCCAGCAAGGCTGGTTCTTGAAATATGGAGCTTTCTGCTCTGTGTGATTGCTCAGAGCACAAGGTGGGTGCACGCTGATGGTTTTTCTCTTTTGTAGATTTTGGCTTGAGTAAGGAGGCTATAGACCACGAGAAGAAAGCCTATTCCTTCTGTGGGACGGTGGAATATATGGCACCAGAAGTTGTGAATCGCCAGGGACACTCCCACAGTGCTGACTGGTGGTCTTACGGCGTCTTAATGGTACGTGCCCGGCTGGTGTGTGCGGGAACTTGGCTCAGCACCTGCTCTAGTGGCAGCTCAGAGCACCCGGTTGTGATCCTGCGTGTCTGGCAGATGGGTGCCCACCTGGGGGTGTTCTCCAAGCTCCCCGAAGGGACTTGGTGACAGGCTGTCCAGGCACCCAGCCAGGAACGCGTTTCTCAGGGGAGGCTCCTGGGGCTGTTGTCCGGGGGTGTGTGAGTGTGTCCGCGTCTGCCCCAGCGCTGGGATGTCTGTGTCTGTGCAGATCTGGCGCCACCATCTGGTGGTTGCTAAACCCAAGGGCTCCCACATGAGCAGCAGGCACTGCCTCCACCAAGCTCCAGCTGCAAACCTTGTGAACCAAGCTCTCTCTGAGAAAATACAATGTCTACGATCTTTTTGAGAGCTCGGCTTTTGATCACTGGCAAGCTCCTTGCTCGCTTTGTCGAGCTTCCAGATGCCGGGGCGGTGGGATCCGTGCAACTCTCAGACTTGCTCAGACGTGACCTCTCCTTCTCTTTC
>NW_009720235.1:30239-37350 GCF_000703405.1 Apaloderma vittatum
GAAATGCTCACTGGCTCGCTGCCCTTCCAAGGGAAGGATCGTAAGGAGACCATGACCCTCATCCTCAAGTAAGAGGAGTTTGTCTTGCATATATGAATAGGAGGCGAGCTTGTGCTCTCTCTCCAAGCGTGTTGCAATTTGGGGGTTCTCGCAACTTAATGGCATTATTTGGCAAGCGGGTTTGTATCAACAGTTAGTTTGAAGGGTGCAGGGTAAATGCCAAGCAGGTGATTGTACCGTCAGGGGTGGAGGTGCTGCAGTTGGCTCGTGGGTTGATTTCTTTAAACCTCTGCAACTGATTGCGTAACTTCCTCTCCAGAGCAAAGCTGGGCATGCCACAGTTCCTGAGCTCTGAAGCACAGAGCCTCCTGCGAGCCCTTTTCAAAAGGAATCCAGCCAACCGATTAGGTAAGACATTTTCTACGGTTTCTGAGTGTGCCTGATGCTGTATGGGAGCCTCTCACGTCCTCATGGGTCAGCTGCGTGTTCACACTTGTGCTCGGTTAATGGGCTCGATTCATTAAAGCCAGGTTCCCCATAATACCCGACCATGTTGTGTACGTGGTAGCAGCAATTTAGATTAGACACGAGGAAAAAGTTCTTTACTATGAGGGTGGTAAAACACTGGCAGGGGTTGCCCCAAGAGGGGGTGGAGGCCCCATCCCTGGAGGTATTCAAGGTCAGGCTGGACGGGTCTCTGAGCAGCCTGATGTAGTCAGAGATGTTCCTGCTCACTGCAGGGGGGTTGGACTAGATGGCCTTTAAAGGTGCCTTCCAACCCAACACATTATATGATTTATGGGTGGTCCTGGTTTAATGCAGCACACTCCATGGTTACATCTTTCAGGTTCTGGACCCGATGGGGCAGAAGAGATCAAGCGCCATCCTTTCTACTCCACCATTGACTGGAATGTGAGTATCAGAAACACAAGAGCAAGCTCTTCACCGCCCAGGCACCTGTGGTGCAGTTGTGGTAACACCATAGTCATGATGCTTGACCAGCTGTGGGAGAGCTACCAATCCCCTTTTCCATCTGTTCCAGTAATCCTTCGTGAATCTGAAATGCTGTTTGTCATGTGAATAACTGTTTCACACCTGAGTTGTCTATGATCTCACCTTGATTTGAATTTACTCATCTCTCAGCAGTAAGGTGCAGGTTTTAATTGGGGCTTGGCACAACATGGACTGTCTTGCACAAAGTGGGAAGGAATTGGGAAAACACTTCTGGCAGGGAAATACCTTGTTTTGCGCAGAGAAGCAGGTCGATAACTGAAACCACCATTTCCCAATTGCTTCTGGCCAGCTCCTTACTTTGCCACATAATTTTGTTTCTTCCCTGTTTTCCCTTACTTGATAAGGGATTTTGAAGATCAGTGTTTCAATGCTTTTGAGGCACCCAGCAAGCTGCTAGACTGATCCCTCAGCAACCCTCGTAAAGCTTATTTCAAGTTTTTGCTTCAAGAAGCAATTTTAAAAGGCTACTTATGGGAGTGCTGGGATACAGATGTCCTCCTAGGGCATCTCCTCTGGCCATGTCCAGGGAGGTATGTGTCAGCAAAGCCCTGACGGGAGTTAGAAGGGAGATGGAAGAGTCTTGTGAGGTAAATGTGTTACGTTACTGCTTTAGGTGTAGGGCCAAGTTGCAGATAGAACACCTTTTTGTTTTCTTGATTTATCGTGGTGGTATTTCTCCACAAACTGACTCAGAAGCACCCCACTGACCAAGAAGTCTTCCCTCAGACAGCTGAGCTGTAGTTAAATGCTAAAGCACAGAAATCTGGAGTCTCTCCTTGGCCTCTTGTTCCTAGCAAGGCTTTACATCCTTCTGAGTGCGTACAGGAGCATTGAGCTGTCAGAGCACTCTCGAGCTGCCTTTGTTTTGCAGAAGCTGTACCGCAGGGAAATCAAACCGCCCTTCAAGCCCGCAGTTGGCCAGCCAGATGACACTTTTTATTTTGACACAGAGTTTACATCACGCACACCAAAAGGTGGGTATGAATTCACACAAAGCCACCGTTTCCTGCATGAAACGATCCTGTGCAGCTCAACACTGGTTTTCCTCCCACCGCTGCTGCCAGCTCCAGGTGGTTGCAGCACTGAGGAGGTGCCTCAGCCATGGATATGTGGGGTGTTAGGGATGACCTTGGTGCTGCGTGGTGTAGCCCGGGTCTCAAATAACCGAAAGAATAGCCACAGCTCCTGGGGAGCAAGGGGAAGGTTCTGCTTCTCCTTCTTCAAGCTGTCTCTTGACTCCTGTTGCAGATTCCCCAGGCATCCCCCCCAGTGCTGGGGCCCATCAGCTCTTCCATTTTGTGGCGACTGGATTGATGGAGGACGGCAAGGTGAAACCTGTCCAGTCGCCTCTGCATTCGGTGGTACAGGTAAGAAGTGGGGACAGAGGAACAACTGCTTGAAGCTGCAGCAATACTCTAGAGCGGGTCTGTGGGACCTCTGTAGCATTCGGAGCAGAGCTAATGGGAAGCTTGAGGCAGTGCCGTCCTGTTCTGGATTCTTGCATCCTCTTGCTCTTTCATTTCTACTGACTGTCTCGTGCAGAAGTCTGGTTTCCTCTCCCCAGGTGGATTCGTGCCTAAATGCCTGTGGGCTGAAAGGTGCCGCCATGCTAGATGCAGAGAGCGTTAGCCCACTGACCTATATCTGCCTTATTCTCTTCTTCTCCCTCTCCCCAGCCGGGAGGAGAAGCTGGGGATGTAGCAGACAGCAGTCTGTCGGCTCACTCTGCGTTGCAGCTAACTGCACCTTGCACAAACACTGCCCTGAACTGCAGTTCATCTGCTCTCTGCTCTCCTCTCGTAGCAGCTGCACGGCAAGAATGTCCAGTTCAACGATGGCTACGTGGTGAAGGAGGCAATCGGCGTCGGCTCCTACTCAGTGTGTAAACGCTGCATTCATAAAGCAACCAACATGGAATACGCAGTCAAGGTCTGAGATTTACCATCTGAACTGAGCTCCCCTGTTTAGGTTTCTGTTCATCCCCGCAATTACCAAAGTAACTTTCAAGAATGTAATTGCTTTCCCTGTTCACATAGGACCTAAATGGGCAATTTCTGTGCTGCTGTGCATGTTACTGCACAAGCTTTCTTATCTGGGAATAGTGGGGAAGCAGTGATCTCTGTCAGAGGGAGGACAGCATCTCACCTTGCTTTGCAAAGCTCGCTGTGGCTACATCAGTTCTTCACCAATAAGCCAGGCAGAAAACTTCGAGGTTTGGGGACACAGAACCAACGCAGCAAGTGTAGGGGGTTTCTAGAGCTTATTGCTAAAGAGAGCAGGGAACAGGGAGCGGCTTTGGAACAGAATCTCTGCAGGGCTCCAAACGCTCAGCTTGTTTGCTTTGTCCTGGCCGCTTTCCAACCCTGTTGCTGCTAATGCTGATCCGTCCTCTTGCAGGTTATTGACAAGAGCAAGCGAGACCCTTCTGAGGAAATAGAAATCCTCCTGCGATACGGGCAGCACCCGAACATCATCACCTTGAAGGATGTGAGTATGACTCGAGTGATGTCCTTGTGCTTAGGTTTAGGAAGTACAGACTGGTCTGGGGGGACAGAATGCAGCTGTAGCACAGGCAACCCATCGGCCCTGCTCAATGGATCGCTCTGGGGTGGGGAAGCATCCCCAGACCCGCCTCTGCGTTGCTGATTTCTTGGTGGCAGAAGTACCAATGGGAAACTCCGGAAGCACTTTTTGGTTAACCCCCTCCATATTTGGTTTGGTAGGTGTATGATGATGGGAAGTACGTGTATCTGGTGACTGAGCTTATGAGAGGAGGGGAGCTGCTGGATAAAATCCTCAGACAGAAATTTTTCTCGGAAAGGGAAGCCAGTTCGGTCCTGCACACGATCTGTAAAACGGTGGAGTATCTGCATTCCCAAGGGGTGAGTATGGTTACATCTGTTTGCCTGGGAAGCTCTCTGGCATTGCACTACGCTCCCTCTCCTCCAGGGAGTAATTCTGCCTGTCAGGACTATTATTTCTTGCTAGTGTTGCTGTCTTGGCACGCCAGATGTGAGGCCAGAGCAGGGGTTGAGTGTCCCGATACAGCTTCAGACCTTTGTCTTCCTTGGGAATGAGAAACAGAGCTTTCCTTGCTCCACAGGTGGTTCACAGGGATTTGAAACCCAGCAATATTCTCTACGTGGATGAGTCAGGAAACCCTGAAAGCATTCGCATTTGTGACTTCGGCTTTGCCAAGCAGCTGCGGGCTGAGAACGGTCTTCTCATGACTCCTTGTTATACGGCAAACTTCGTGGCACCCGAGGTGAGCACCTCGCTGAGCTGAGACCCTGCAGTAGCTCTCACATCCCTCCCCTCGCCTGTGCTCTCACTCGGCACAGATAGGTCTGTCTCGTTCCTAACTCCAGCCCGCTCTGGCCTATTCTGTCCTGGAGCAGGTAATTACAGAGATACCACGTGTAGTAATGAACAAACGGGATCTCCAGCGCAGTGACAGTGCAGTCCTCCAGCTCTTACTGATGGAGGGCTCTGCTTGGAGTAGTGAGACTTTAAAATCCCAGCGATTTTCTCGGCTGGTTCTCTTCTGATCAACTGACCTCTTAAAAGAGGTGGGATGATTTTCCACCTGGTTCTTTTGGTGAGGAATAAAGAAATAGAGCAGGCATGCCATGGAGCATGCCCGCAGTCACTGCGCCAGAACTCACTTGTTGTTTTGATGTGCCTGAGGGGTTCCTCTGTTCCATGAAACCAAAATCTAATTTGAATCCTGATCATTAGTCCAAGACTCTGCTGCTCGGTAGCGCTCTAGGAGCTTTGTGTATGGGCCGTACCCAACGCAGGCGTCAAGCTGCTCTTCACAACCTGATGTGAGCTCAACAATGGGAACTGGACACGCTTTTTTTTTTTCTTTGCTCATTCTGTTCAGGTACTAAAACGCCAAGGCTACGATGAGGGCTGTGACATCTGGAGCCTGGGAGTTCTCCTGTACACGATGCTCGCAGGGTAAGCGCCTCTGTCTCGCTGGAAGGCAGCAGCCGGGGCTGTGACCGCCTCGATCTTGGACGTGCTCTGTGGTGGCAGCTGGGCCTCTCCCCCTCAGTCACTGCGACCTGGGGGTGACCCCAGCTGGGTCACAGGACAGTAAATCAGATGTTACCTCTTCTCTCCCCAGCTGCACTCCCTTTGCTAATGGTCCCAGCGACACTCCAGAAGAGATCCTGACCCGGATAGGCGGGGGGAAGTTCTCTGTCAGTGGAGGCAACTGGGACACTATTTCGGACATGGCCAAGGTAGGTTTGCTGTTTGCGTTACATCAAAGGGTTGAGGTCAAGCATGGCCAATTGCTGTGAGGCAAGTTTAAAGCAGGCTGGGGAGGGAGGACAGAAGAGAGAGGAGAAAACCAACAGCAAAGCTTCTACCCCAGGCAGATCTCCCCCGTGGCAACTCAGCAGCGTGCCTCTCCCTGCTGTGAATATTTGCGTGGAACAACAACCTCTTGTTTGAGCCCTGTGAGGTTTGCGGCTTTGTTACACCTCCCAGGCCTACCAAAAACTTATTTTATACTAAAGGAGATTGATGTCTGGGGACTTTATACTTGCCCTCTGAATTTCAATCTTAATTTGGGGGCGGACAGGTGGTATTTTTGCATTTCAAGCATGAAACCTTCTGAAGTCTAACTTTTCAAACAATTCCCTTAGGACCTGGTATCAAAGATGCTTCACGTAGATCCTCACCAGCGTTTAACAGCCAAGCAGGTCCTGCAGCATCCCTGGATAACCCGGAAGGACAGCTTACCCCAGAGCCAGCTGAATCACCAGGACGTTCAGCTTGTAAAGGTACAAAGTCCGGGCTGGGCCTTCAGCTGGTTCCTCACATATCTTGGGCTTGTTGGAATCCATGTGGTGTGATGGTGGGGTGGGTGAAGCAGGATGGAAGGTTGGAGAGGAGTGGGCCAGGGGAGGCAATACAAGACAAGCGCTTTTTTTGGCAGGAAAACCTAGGGAGGTTCTTTAACAGCATGGCAGTGTGGGAGGAAAAAGGAAGATGCTTTGTGTGTGGGTCTGGCTACTCTGGTCCCTCCTCTTGTAAAGCCATGAGTTTGAAATATTACATCTAAGCAACTTCTCGTGCCTTCTCTCCAAGGGGGCGATGGCTGCCACGTACTCTGCACTGAACAGCTCCAAGCCAAGCCCCCAGCTGAAGCCCATCGAATCCTCCATTCTGGCGCAGAGACGGGTGAAGAAGCTTCCTTCCACCACACTGTGAGGTTGGGGTGATCTGCAGCCGCACGCCGCGGTGCGGGCACGCGCCAGACTTTGCACATCTGCTGAAGACGAGGGGCAGGAGATCGGGTGGTCGATGCCTGCACAGGAGCACCCCTGAGGACTCGTTCTCAAAAGGCCAAGTGCCTTCCTCTTTCTGAAAGACTGGCTCCTCCTTGCGCGGACTGATCTTTGCCGAGAGAATTTCACTGTAAAACTTTTTTGAAGTGTAAATTGTCAATTTTTAAAGACATCCATCTGTGTATATGAGAACTAGAATGTATAACTGATGTCAAGTGGCACTAAAAAGCAGCTCTGATTCACCCTTTCCTGTGCAGGGCCAGATATTTGTTGTAGCTACGTCGTTTCTTGGAGCTGACCCTCTCCATCACCATTGCAGCTTGGAAGGCTGCATGATGTTTGGGGTTTAGGCTTTGGGGTTTTTCTTCCTTTGAACCTTTGGATGCCCTTCCCAAAGCCAACCCTGCGGACTCCTGGCCAGCAGCACTCGCGTTTGTAAAGGACTTCCCTCCCCTTCACTTCACTTTTTGTGTGTGTGTGTGTGTGTGCTCAGAGCTCCAGGTCGATTTTTCAGACTCCGTTTCTTCCTCTCTCCTGCCCTCCCCCAGCCCAGGCAGCAGTTCTGTGAGCAAAACAAACCACAGGTTTTCCAAACACCCCCTTAGCTGCTCGGCTGTCTACAATACCTGCCAGGTTTGGCTCGTTCCTTCCCTCTGTCATCCCATCTTCATGTTCTCCCCATCACTCCCTGGGGAGTTTGGCACCCGCACAGGTGGGGATGACAAA
Organism: Apaloderma vittatum; assembly: GCF_000703405.1. NCBI lineage: Eukaryota > Metazoa > Chordata > Aves > Trogoniformes > Trogonidae > Apaloderma > Apaloderma vittatum. The sequence continues at coordinate 37,283 of NW_009720235.1, forward strand.
GGAACCTTTTCCTTGGCAAAGCTGAGCTTCTTCGGGCTGGCTCTGGCTGCTGCTTTTAGCTTTTTAGG
>NW_009720235.1:37365-49828 GCF_000703405.1 Apaloderma vittatum
AGGAACCTATGAAACAAACCATCCTCTTTTTTCTTTTTTTTTTTTAATTTAACTTTGTTCTACAGCTGGTAACTCAGGGTTTCTTTCTGAATTATACAATAAACGTGTCATTCAGTTGACGTTATTTTACTGACTGACTTTTCCCCGCGGAATAAGCGACCCCCATCGTTTCCCCACGTCATACTGGGATAATGTTTCTTACTTGCTTTCTGGGAGATCTGTAAAGCTTTTTCATCTGGCCCCGTGATGGGAAAAGCAGCAGTACTATTGCAGGGCTGCATGTTCTGCCACCTCCTCTCAGGTGCAATCCCTCGCTTTTTGCAGTGGGAAGTAATTAGAACCAGTCATGGAACAAGGCAGTGATCAGCAGGCAAGGTGGCAGGTTGTGGAGGGGAATTTCTTACTCTCAGGACTTTTTAGTGCTAATAAAAACCAACACTTGGAGGCAAACTGTGCTAGAAATAAATTCCTGACCCATTCTGACTTGCAGGGAATCGCACCGGTTCGGTGGCGGCTGTTTCCCAGGAGGAGCAGGAGAGCTACGGGACTGCAAACGCTCACGTGCTCAAGGATGCAGCTGAAGCCAGCAAAGGTTCTCATGTGAATTTCTGCTACTTCTGGCTGATTATAGAACGACAGGGGAAACTTTCTTTTTTGCTTTTCCCTTTTGCTTAGTTCCGGTTGATTCCGAAGTGGAGAATTTTCTCTGAGATGTACAGCTCCATCCTCCTCTACTCACATCCAGGCAGGTCCTGTTTTAATCCCTGGAGCAGCCAGCAAGAAGCTGAAATAGTCAGGATTTTTTTCTTACATTTTTTCCACGTACTGCCCTTGTGCCTGATGCCACTGCAAGGAGGAGGCCAGCGCGCACTGGATCTTCTCACTGGGTTTGCCACTGGCCCCCAGCAGAGCTGGATTTAATCTTTAATTTTGCTGATAGCCGGGTAGGGGGACACGTTACAGCCTTTACTGAATCCTGTGTTGGATGCACCTGTAGCTTCTGGGATCTCCGTCACTTTGGAGAACAGGGGGAGCAAGAAGGGCTACACCTTGCTTTCTGGCATGCTTTTAACCAAGTTGTTCTGAGTGATCTTTCCATAAGTAAATAAAAAATAAATTTTTTTTTCTTTTTTTTTAGTTCCAAGTCAACCAAGTGCTGTTATTTTCTAATTGCAGTGTTCAATAAAAGCGGACTTGTTGATCTTCCTGTGTATGAGAACTGTAAGTGTTTGTAACGGGTTGGGGGGGCCCCCTCGTTCCCTTTCTGGTTTTGCCTGGGCAGTGTTAAACCTTTGCCAAATACAGTTAGGACCAACTGCTGTCTTAACTGAAATTGCATTATTTGAGGTGAAAGCTGGGGCTGTGGCGGGCTGCATCTCTAATGCCTCTTGCAGGGAGCTAGAAGAAGCCGAATGATCTGCTCTCACGAGAGTCTGAGGTCATTTAGGTTTAACCGGGGACAAAGAGGATGTACAGAGGGCAAAAGCGCGTTTAACTTTCGTACAGAAGGAAATCTTTACAAGGGAAGCTGCTTGTGTTATTTCAGGTGTTCCATAGCTGACCTGACCCTTAAGGTTTTGTCCTGTACGTCTGTACGAAAGCTCAAGGGACCAGAAATCCCGGAATCCAGCCTCGAATAGCTGAGTCTACCTGGAATTAACCTGTGTAGAAATAAGTGTGTTAATCCAGAGACAAGGAGCCTGAAAACGGTACTGAGCAGCTCTCTTTATATAACACAGCTTCTGTGTAACAAAAGCTGGACTTGCCTGGTTTGGGGCAATAAATCAGCAGTTTTTCTGCTGTAGAAGAGGTTGACCCAGCTGAGAGGCTGGTTTCCTTCTTCCTACTGTATGAAGCAGTCATGCTTTCCTCTTAATGATGTGGTACTGACCTCTGTCAAATTAACCCCAGCATAAATAAATGTGGTTTGGCCTGATAAATATTCCCATCATGATTTAGGCTGTCTTTAAAACTGAAGGCCGGTAACTTTCTCAACAATCTTTTCTTTTTTCTTTTTTTCCTGAGCACCCGCGCTGCTTTTTAACTTCCCACCCAACTACTGCACTTACCCTCTTCAAGTCCCCACCTTCAGGTTAGTTCACATAATTTTTTTTCCCTGCATCTTTAGATGTTTGTGGACGGCCAGTTGTGCAGCTGGTGGCCTCCTGGGTGCCGCCACCTCCTTGTGGCAGCCACCGCTGCCGTCCCAGGAACGCGGGAGGCTTCAGAAATACGCGGCGACTACAAGCGCCTTCGACGGTATGTGGGGCGGATGCTGCGCTTTCATGTAATATTCAACAATTTAATCCCTCTTTTAACACGAAGAGAACCTTTAAAATATTTCAAGGTCTTCTTTTGCAAGTACATAGGGGGCTCTGAATAAAACCCTCATTCATGCTATGAAAGCTGGAGGTCCGCTGCCACTCCATTTTCTTGCCTCCGGTTATTAAAACATCAAGCTGTCTTACTACTTAAGCTCAGCTAACTTGCTGCCTTCCTCCTTTTGTGTTACGCTGGAACACCTGCCATTAATACTAATTCTACTCTGGAGGGAAACTCCCTTTCAGATATGCTTGTCTGAAAATAAATTGACATGTAAAAGGTCTCTTTTGTCGAGAAGCGCATGTAAAGTGCCGGGGTAAGAAGCTGATCGCTTACAAAAGGAGCCACTGACTCTTTAAACGCCGTGTGTGGAGAGGGTTATAAATGTTAAATATGGGGGGCGATGCTGGAAATGGGCTGACGTGAGACGGCTGGGGAAGGATCGCGTAGCTGCGTCCTCTTTCGTGTTCGACTTGCAGGGTTTGGGTGATATTTGCCTAAACCTGGGGTGCTAAATCTGCTGCCTTGTGTGGGCTCCACGGGGACCCGTTTGGAGAAAACTCTTTATTTTTTTTTTAAATGTTGTTAAGAATAGCTCCCTGCTTCTTAACACAGGAAACAAAAACTAGGAGCGTTGGTGGTGAGTCCTTGGATTTAGCTGCGTAATGAACTCCAGGGCGCTGTCGGTTTTTTCCTGGGATAAAAGTTTTACCACTTTCAGTTCGGAAGGAGTAAAAGAATCCTTGGTTAGAGGATTTATTCTGTCATACAGGCAGTAGAGTGAGACAGAGAAAGGTAAATATTTTTAATGGAAAGAACGATTTTGTCTGAGTTTCTCACACCCTTTGGAGCCTAAGAAAAAGCTTTAAAGCCGGTTTTTGGGCTGGGCTTTGGAGTAGAATTAGGCTGCTTCGAAATCTGCTTCAATACTGCCAGCACGGATGGGGTCCTGTGACTGTGGATGAAGATTGAAGTTTTGTGGTTTGGACCCGGCTTTCAGCTGCTGCCCATTGGGTTTCTGGGTTTTCTAGCGAAGAAGTGATTCATGTTCCCATTAAGATCAAGCCGAAATATGTTCAGGGCTTGAAAGCACAAAAGTGAAGTGTGGCAGTTACAGAAACCTCCGAGATCAGCTTGTGTCACTTCTGGTTTCTCAAAAAAGCACAAACTCCCGTGTGCTGCTCGGCTCGAATGCTGTCTTATTTTTAAACAGCAGATGGTGTTAGAAACCTGTAACAGGTGGAACCTCTTCAGTTTTATACGCGAGATCAGAAGTAGCAGCAATTTCTTGTGTCCCTGGGGGTAGTTTCTTCGCAAAAGAAGCAGCAAGCCGGCCCTCTACCCAGATATTTATTACAGAGGGAAAAATTTTTGAATCACACGTGTTCGTATGAAAGGAAGCGATTCTGGTTTGACTTACTCTGGTTATAATAAAGGGAACCTGGTCATGTTCTCCATAATTCTGTTAGCAACTCCAAAAAGAGAGATGTAGCAGGAGAAATGAGCTGGGCTTGCTGGTGTGCCTCGAGATCCGGCGCCAATCTGCCACAGTCTATTGGCTTCTTGTCTATGAGAATAGCACTTCGCACGCTTAAAGTGTTTTATAAACATTTAATTACTGCAGCTTTTGACTCAGAGCCAGGAATCTCTCATTCAGCTGCATCTTGCGAGGTCTGTGAAAACGGTATTCAAATTGCAGAGCTGCGAGAAGGGCTGAGTTCAAACTTCAGTTACGGAGACCTCGGCGAGTCGGGATCCACGAGCATCGCTCGTCTCGGCCGCCGCATCTGCCAAGTGAATCACTCCTTCAGCAGCGGAAACGGTAACGTGGTTTTGAAATGCCTGTAGATGTGAGGATTTGTCAGTACCCCAGGACGGGGAGCTCCATTTTAATCATATTAGGGAAACGATATGCTAAATTCTCCCCAGCCTGGGCAGGCGAGGATTGCAGCTCTGTCTAGACTGGAGCCGTGTTTGATCCCCCGTCCTCGCCGTTTCCTCTGCTGCCGTAAGCAGCAGGAAAATCATTATTTGTTAAAATTTGCTTTTTCCCCCACCCACTAAACCACTTGTAATTTTAACGTGTTTTCTCCACACCAATTCCTAGCTCTAATTTTTTTTAAAAAAGTAAGAGAAACACCGGTTTATGGCATGGTTTTTCTGGCGTGCCGTTGCCTCACCTGCAGCCTGCCTTGCGCCAGCAGCTCGGGGTCTCTGCGGGGAAGCCACCGGTACTTGTGGGGTTTGTGACACCAAGTAGAAGTGGCAAATGAAGGTAAAAAATCTCGCGTCGCATCAATAACGTCTATCCAACGAGCTGCCTCTTTTACCAGGTGCCTTTTCCACGCAGCAGATTGTTAAATGCAGGCTGGGTGCGCAGTAAGAGAAATCATTGGCTTTCCATGAAAAAACTTGAGGAGTCGGCTGGCTGTGCGTGCGTTTTTGTGGATGCAGGCGAGTGGTCGCTTCTGCTGGGGGCAGAAAACCCAGATGGGAAGTTGTTTCTCTACGAGACACTGATGAGCTGACCCAGATCCCCCTGGAGAGGGTTTATTCTAAACTATCGAGGAGAAAAGCAAGGTCTGCAACTGCTAACATTTCCAGTCTGTAGTGTAATTCTGAAAGCTCACTGCGAGCCCCCTTTAATAAATGCCATTGCTGGCAATTAGAGCCTTTTTAATGAGCCAGATCCTCGATTTCAAGGCTGCTACGCTCCGTTCCGTGAGTTGCGAGCTCACGACGAGCAGCGACTCGCGCAGTAAAACAGGAGTCCCTTTTCCTGCTCTGTTTGAAGAAGGGGCAGGGAGCTCTTCTGATCTTTCATTAAAGCTGGCTTTTCTCCTTGTGGCAGAGCAGATTTAATCAGACCCGCCTCCCAGTTCCAGCTGCTGGGTTTGAACGCTCTGATCTGTGCACTGGGTGCACGTCTAATTATGGAGGCAATTCCCATGGATACCAAGAAGAATTGTCTGCGCCGGCAAAACCGATCCCAGCTGGGAAAACAGGGAAGGAAAAATGTTCGAAACATTCGGGAAGAGACTTTAAAATTTTCAGCAAATTTCAGCGAAAAAATTCCCAGTGTTCTCGCACCCCAATGTGCAAATCTTCATTGCTTTAAAACTAAGCTTCTGGTTGTTGTCATTCTGGTTCGCAAGAGCTGTTGCTTTTTGTGCTACTGGAGGATTTACCAGCACAGCAAAAGTGAATTTGAGGGGCCCCCCTGCCTTGTTACCCACATCCACTCAGGGCTGCTTTTTCACCCTTGTTTTTGTACCCCGCGAGGTTCCCCCTGCTCACCCCAACAGCCCCACAAGCCAGAAAATGGGCAACAAGTTTGTGTTTCCGTAAGGGCAACACCCTGGGCGAGGCAGCGCCCGCACCCCAGGAGCCGCCCGCCGAAGGGCTGGTAATTCTGGTTCCGACTCCGGTGCCAGCGCCTGAGACGTCGGTAAGTTACTCCCCTTTGTGCCTCATTCTCCTGAAATGTAGGAATTTAAATAACTTATTTCTGTATAAATTAATATTTGAAGGGTCTGTTCAAGGGAAAAAGAGTGCTCCCTGGTTAAAAAGGGAGGGGGAAATACCTAATCAAGCGATGCTCAGATGTGGAAAATTAAACAAATATGATTTAAAATTATTTTGTAATTGTTCAGCTGCGAGGCCTTATGTTCAAACTGCATGGGGAAAAAACCTGTTGGTTTTATTTTTTCTTGAACTACACAAACAGAAAAGTCTTTTTGAGGTTTCTTTTTGTTCTTTGGGTTTGTTTGGAGGTTTTTGGAACATCCTAATCAACTACACAATGGTTGTAACTTGTATTTATTTCACTAATTTATCGCCAGCAGGAGCTCAGACACTTTTCAAGATGTTGCTCGCTAATAGAAACACACAGAATAAGCAAAGCTGCAGGACTATTAGGTTGGATTTCCATCTCTTTCTCATCCAGGGCACCTGCTCCCCTTTCCCCCCCTCCCCTTTCATCCCCCTAGTCTTCCCAGCTGTCTGTCTGTCTCATTTATGTCAATTAGAGCTTCAGTGCTGCCTCATTTAATTGGCCTGACTTTCCCCTCGAATAGAAACCCGAGCGAAGGCCGGGCGGGCGGGCAGCTCTCCGCAGGGGGAGGGAGCCTCTCCTGCCGCGGTGAGGGCTGGGGCTCGTTTGCCGGAGCCGAGCACAATAACCTGTTTGTTACCATCCGCCATGGAGAGGTCCGTGACCTCCTAACAGGGATGGTGGCACCGGGGCGGTGATGTCATTCAAAAGCTTGGAGGGGTTTCTGAGGGGTGAAGGTGAGAGCAGGCGGTCACCTCGGCTTGGCTTTCGGCGCGCTGTAGAGATTTGTCAAGATTTGCCGCCCGAGTCGGTGTTTTCTCCCGCCGGGAGGCTGACTCGGCGTGCGCTGAGGTCAATAAGTGACACAACCTCTACCGAGCGTGGCCGCAGAAAGCTCATCCTTCCTTGCGAGTCCAAGCCACCCCCAGCAGCGTTTAACCACCAGCGAGGTTGACCAAGACCTGGGTTTCGTGGGGTTTACATGAGGGCCTGACCCTGTCCGCCCCTTTGGGCAGCGGACCTGGAAGCAAACCAGCTCAGATGAAATCTCTGCCGTCCCTCCGCTTGCCTTCCGACAGCCCAATCCCAGGAACCAGAGCTGACCTACTTCTTCTCCCTGGCTCCTCGCCTGCGTCTCCCTGACACATTACTCAGCCCTTCTTCAGCTCGCAGCAGAAACGCGAGTTTCCCAAATCGCCGGCCCACAGAGGCGTCAATATTAAACGGCAACAGTACCATCTAGTGACTTTGACTCACCGAGAGCATCATTTAGAAGGGGGAGAGGAAATCCGCCAAGTCGAGAGGCCAAGCGAGGCCCCAGATTTGTAAATGAGATCTTATCTCTCGGTTCATTTGGATTTAGGAAACAAATTGTGCTGACGCTGCCACAGCTTTTCTTTTGGAGAGCTGTGCCGTGACGCTTCCTTGGGGGAAGCCCCATTTTTAGCCCCCTGACTCCGCACTGAACCCAGCCCTGACCCACGCTCCCTCTGCTGGTAACGAACTAATTGATTTAATGTGTTCACAACTTCTCGCACACCCACTCACACAGCCAACAGCGGATCCTTGCAACTCTACGAGACGAAATTTAGGGCTACAAGATGAAATGTGGGCTACGAGATGAAATTGAGGGTTTCTCAATCCCAGTGAACGTGCACCTTTTTTGCTCTGATGAGCCACTAGTGAAATCCTGAATCGGACACGTGAAATAAATGCATGCAATTCCATTTACTGCATCAAAAATAGACCCAAAAACTAAGCAGGAAGAGCCCGCTCCAGGCAGATCTGAAATCACGTACTCTCCTTCATAGCTGAAGGGAAGAAATCAAGTCAAAGCATTTCTTTCTCCATCAAAGAAGGATATAGGTTTGTTTCACCTCGCCATCAGAGTTACCCCGGGGAGAATTCTGCTCGACCGAGGCATCGTTTGGTGGTACCAGGTTAACAACAGGCCACAGCGTGTTCTGTGTGTAAGGTGGCAACTTCTCACGGCTGTTTTGCAACACACGCGTGTGCATTCCCTCTTTCACAGTGACAACGTGCATAAAATGTGCCGGATCGAGGGGAGGTGACACAAACCCTGGAACCTCAGAACTCTGGTGTGAAAACACTCCACCAAGCCCACGCAATGCCACTGGTACCGGCAGAAGAAATTGCTTCGCCGGCTCATCAAACGTGTCCCCTCATCGCTGTCAAGAGTGCGGCACTGCCCCAAGTCCGCTCAGCCTTGCTCATGGGCTGATGAGTGCCTGACAATTTTCCGGTTTCAAATTAAACAGAAAACTAAATTAGCAAATTAATTGTTTGCCGTGTTTTTCCTCGGCCCCCGTCAGCTGCCTCAGGACCTGCAGCCAATCCTGAGCCCCTCTCTGCAGTCCCCAGTAGAAGGTGGAGCCGTGCGCTGGGTCCCGCTATCTACCGAGTGTCAGTCATGTTAATTTTAAATTACTTTTGTACAGCTTGGTGTCAAAACGATTAAAGCATGAAAAGAAAAACTGAACTAGAGGGAGGGAAGGGGGAGGGAGAGAGAGAGAATGAATAATTTACCTTGCATTTACAGCAAGGACACTCAAATTTCTTTAACTCCTCAACTCTGAGAAGCCTGAAACTTTTATTTCCTCAACTGTAACCTGCTGGGGACCAAGCCTGAGCCGGCGTTCTGGATCCTCATAGTCTACAGGGAGGCAGTAACTGCTCACAGCACAGAGCCGTGATTTTATCTCAGTTTCTTTCCCAGGTAAGACGTTTCTCCGCACTGCACTCACCGACTGTCGCAATCACCAGCACAGACAAACCCACCCGCCCACCCGCAGGCCTTTTCTCCCCTTCCCAGTGCACCACTCCCGGCTACGCGCACCGTGCTAGATAATTTTGTGCTCAGAAAATACAGAAATGTGGCCTTAAATGCGCAAGAATTAAGCTGTGGGATTGTGGCCTAACAGCCCTGTAGCTCCCTGCGTCTATTCACACAACCAACCTGTGTGCGCTGTGAAAATTTTGGGGTTGGGGCACAGGCTACTTTTATCTTCTTAACTCCATCCACAGCTTCTTTTCTCTTCCCACTACTGAATGGTGTAATCAGTGGTCTGAGAAATATCCCTCGAAATCTGTTGAGGCCAGAAGAACAAGTAGATTCCTAAGAGAGCAACTCAACATCACTAGAAAATAAGTTTAGCTGCTTCTGGTGGTGTTTACTGTGTCTTCAGCTTATGCATAAGAGCATCTTCTATTCATTTAAAAAAAAATAAAAAAGAGTATAAATATTTTGAATTATTTTGTCTTGAAGGATTACAACTTGTAAGGAGGTGTCTTCGACAGATGATCACTAGCAGGGTGACAGAGCTGTTTGGGAAATAAGAGAGGCTGGATTCTGGAGTGTAACGTATCCTGCAGGATGTGTGTGGGCTTGAACTGATTTGTCAAATTTGAGCAAAGAAAACAATTTCACTAATGGGTGTTTTCTGAAAAATTAGCATGCCAGCGTGGCAATTTTTGTGCTGCCTTCTCACTATCTCTCCCTGGCAACCCCAGAGAGGAGACACCTGTATCTTCTTACCTGCGTTTTACTTCCTTGGCCTTAGGACTAGGAGAGCCTTGCCAGATCCCAGACAGGTTGCGCGACAGGTTGAAAAGCTTGAAATTTCCTCCTCCAGAAGAACCTGCCTGACCTCGCTTTGGCTCACTGATCTCCACCGCTCTCCATCCTCATGGCTATCGCTCCTGCGGCCCGTGACAAGGTGGGAAAGGCAAACACAGGCACCCTGGCCAGCAGCTCACCCAAAGAGGCAACGCCGTCCTCTCTCCGTTCCCCCGGGCTCCCCTGCCGGCGCCCAGAGCGCAGGAACGGGGCAGATTTGCGCGTTTTGGAGCTGTGACAGGCCCGCGGCGGCACACAGGCGTTCCCTTCGACGGGCAGGCACGGAAACGTTTCTTTCATCAGTAGCGGGATTCCCTTCACGTGACAATGTTTCTTCAGCTGCTGATTCACAAATACATCATTTAACTGACTTCTTTCTTTTTTTTTTTTCCTTTCCCCATTTGGGAAGCTCCTGTGAACTTCCCTCATCCTCTGCCAGAGGCCTAGCAGGAGGCTGGGAAGATGAAGAGCGGCGTCTCTTGCAGAATATTTCAGTAATATCACTTCAGTCGTACCATGTGGGAGTACAGAGTATCAAGTAGTCCGGGCTGATAACCACAGCTTTCCCTGTTTAATATGCGCTTAGCGCTGCAACAGCAGATATATAAAACTAACACCTTTTTTACTAGAACCTGCTAGTCCGGATTCAGACTGATCTCCGCTCACTTGAGCAATTTTTAAAGTAAAAAAACGTTGCGAGCTGGCACATTAAAAATACAGGTGTAAATACTACCCCAGATCTGGTAATTATTTAGAATAAAGCAGAATTCTCAACCAGATGGTAGGGTTTTTTTCTCCCTAACAAGCAGGACTGCCCTTCTACCTGGCACTGGGGTAAGAAAACAGCAGGAGAGGGATTTGTATTGGATTATTATCAACAATACTGTTAAATCGCTTCCAACTGCAAAATCTTTACGTATCAGCCATGAACCGGTTTCAAATTCTAAATTGTCCGCCGGCCAGGCAATTAACATCGGTAATTGAATGAAATTCAGCCAGAATAATTGATTTATGCTTAATCACAGGACCTGAAACTTTTCGAGGTATATGTTTACACGTCACGCAGCTGTGCCGAGGAGCGCCGCGTTGGGCTGCGGGCGCAGGAGGGACGTTGTTGCTCACACGGTTCTCAGGAATCACTGCAAACACTCAAGTGGTTAATATTAAAGTGGTCACTGCTGGAGTGGTTGCTATAAAACCAAGAGGACAAGCAAGAACACACTAAAAGGGCATTTAGGAATAAATGATATCAGGGGGCTGTGGGCTTTTTTTCCTTTTCCTTCCAACATTTAAGTTTCCTGCAGTTGGACAGGAAGAATTTTGAGTTCTTCGGTTTAATATGCAGGGAGATTTTTTTAGGCATTTTGATAATCCTCCCATGATAATTTAAACTATCGATCAGGCTTTTCAGTCCAGACTGTTGAAGCAGCCCTTTGTCGGTCGACACTTTATCCCCTTGAAGTATCCAGGACGATTTATTCTTACATAAGACATGTAGACAAAGTGACATTTTCCTATCTCCTGCTATCTAAACACACGATTGCAATTACTCCGAAACAACCAGCATCAGAACGTGCTGCGCTATTGGCTTTTCAACGTGGCTGTTTATAAGCTTTCCCCAGGTCCTGTCTTTTTATTGAGGAGGGGGATAAAAAAAAAAGGATCTGGAAACAATCCATTCTCAGCCAAAGTTTTTGGAAGGAGTTGTTTTTCATTTGCCGACTTGCTCCAAAGAAAGCCGTCTGTGTGCAAATTCGCGGATCCGCTGATGAGTAATCAGCGAGCTTTTGTGTTTTAATATTTTGATGGTAGCAGCGAAGGAGCGCGAGGCTGACGGAATAAATACATATATTTACAAGACGTTCTGTACTGATTGGAGTACAAAGACCAAAATAATAAAAGTGCGACAAAGAGAGCAACTAACTAAAAGCTATTAAAAGGGAGTTGAGGCCCAAAGCAGCGCAGAGCTCACCTTTAACTGACTGGTGCTGGATTTGTGTAAAGCCGAGAGATGTTTCTCAGTCCTCAAGGACTGCTCTTTCCAGTAGACCCTGAACTACGTAATTTAAAACCGATGAACGAGACAGCAACTTCAAAGAGATCAGGAGGTCGAGGACAGCCTTCGCCCTCAATTTACATTTGGATTTTAGGTTTGTAAATGAAGCCACGTACAGATTTAGGAAAGGTGATAAGGAAAGGGAAGAGCATGAGAGGTGCCGGGCATCTGGAATCAGGAAATTTCTATGGAAATGCTTGGTCGCTAACAGGATTTACGGGTATCTACTTGCTATAATGGATCTTTCTCTTCCACGTAATTTCATTACATGTCGCCTGCTTTTCCTGAGTAGACCCAGCATTCCCGAAACTCGTGGATTCTGCGAAGGAAAGGGGGTGTTCTTTGTGTCCGAGAGCTGCACTGCAACCCCAACTCCACGTTTAAAGGGTGGTGAACTCCGGGAACTGGCAGAGCTGGAGAGACGAGCTTGTAGCAGGTAACAGGCTGGAGAAGGCAAAGCAAGGAAGGAAGGTCTTTAACTGTTCCGCAGAATCCCTAAAGCCCGTATCTAATGAACCACGCGGTATTTACTGATGCCATGTGTCCTTGTTTGTGTATCACGGACATTTATCATCACACTTGCTTTCCCCTCCTGTTTTTTTCCACTTTTTTTTTTTTTTTGTGGCTTGCATGAACTACACGTTTTTACTCTGGTCTCGTTAAATGTTGCAACTATTACAATGTAACCCCCAAAGCTCTCTCCAACTTGCAGGTATCCTTTTAGCCGAGTCTAAGGTGAATGAGTTTCCCCCCCCACCTCCTTAAGAAAACCTGTTGTTTGGAGGGGCAGAGGAGTAAGAATAAAGCACAGCCTATTGTGTTCCGAGCGAGAGAAGCGACGCGGGTGGGAGAGGCATTTCCTCAATTTCTTCACTCCAGGCAAGACACGAGGCTT
>NW_009720236.1:0-1783 GCF_000703405.1 Apaloderma vittatum
AGCCACCAGATTTGTCAGGCAGGATTCTCCCGCGGTGAAGCTGTGTCGGTTGCCACCAATCACCTTCACATTTTCCATGTGCCATAGCAAAGCCTTCAGAAGGATCTGCTCTATGATCCTGCCAGGCACAGAAGTGAGAATGACTGGCCTGTAGTTGCCTGGGTCTTCCTGTTTGAAAATGGGGGTGATGTGTCCCCTGTTCGAGTCAGTGGTTACTTCACCAGACTGCCATGACCTCTCAAATATGATGGAAAGCAGACTAGCAACTTTGTCAGGCAGGATTTTCCTTTGGTGAAGCCATGTTGTTTGCCACCAATCACCTCCACAACTTGGACAGTGTGGCTAGAGCCCGTGCCGGTGAGGACTGAGGCAAAGAAGTCATTGAGAACCTCAGCCATCTCCATATCCTTCACAACCAGCTCTGCTATTCCTTTCCTAAGAGGGCCCACATCTTCCCTAGCCTTCCTTTGTCCTGCTTGAACAACTTCCTTGTATTCTTCCCAGCCTACCTGTCCTTTCTTCCACTTTCTGTAAATTCTCTTTTTATCCTGGGCTTTAGCTTTCCTAAGCAGCAGATCCCTGGCTGCCCAGACCACCTCCTTGTATTCTTCCCAGTCCACCTGTCCTTTCTTCCACTTCCTGTAAATTCTCTTTTTATGTTTAAGTGTGTCCAGGAGCTTCTTGTTCATGAGATGAGGAATCCCTTCCTGACTCCATTTCCTCTCACAGCAAAAAATGCAAGACCCCCAGGGCCACACCGCACCCCTGCTCCAAGCTCCCCAAGGCAATGCACAGACTCCCACCACTCAAGACACCGGTCCCAGGGGGCTGACAGGGATGTCTCACCATTCAGCCAGTGCAGTGGGGACTCCTCTGTCTTCAGTGGCCGCTGGTGCAGGTTCCTCCGGATGTCGGGGAGGCTCCGAAACTCGTAGCGTGTGGCCGTGTACAAGCCGCCATCTGGGCAGGGCAGACAGGACAGGCACCCATCAGCATGGTCCCACACCCCGAGAACCACGGGGACAGCCTCAAAAACCACCAGAATCCCTGTGGCCCAGGCAGAGAAAGAGGAGGACCAAGCCCTCTCTTGCTAAGGTCCCTGCACACAGAGCCCCCCCAGTTGGTGATGGGGCCAGGGTTGGCGGCATTCCCCATGCCCCCGCCAGTCCAGGGAAAGGTGCTGCTTACCCACGATGAGGCCAGTGTAGCCACGGGCAGGGTCGTATGGGCACTTCTCCTTGCCTTCCTCGAAGTGGGATGGCAACATGAACCTCTCGGCATCCTGGAGAGGGACAGAGGACCAGGTTAGACAGGAGGGGACAGACCCACCTCGCCTGCCAGCCCCAGGGCCCCAGGCTTTCTGCAGAGGCTGCTAGCTGGGACAAAGCAATTCCCACAGCCATGCCCTTGTTGGGGCAAGAAAACTCCCCCCAGCACCCTCCAGCTGGTCAGAAACCCCACGGACAGCCCCCAGTCAAGAGCAGAGAGAGGGCAAAGTGGGGAAGGGGATCCCACTTCGGTATCGTGTGGGCACTAGGCAGAAGCCAACCAGCTCAACCCAAAAAAAAGTCAGCAGACGCTGCCCAGCCAGGCTGGGTCCCCCTCAGGTGATGTGCCCGTCATGGCAGGAGTTATTTTCCTTGGGGTTTGCAGTTCAAAGGATGTCAAATAATGACAGGGCCCTTCTAGCTCGGCAGCTCCTCCTGACTCCCAGGGCATGCAATGGCCAAACTGGACCAACAGCACCGCCATGGGAATGGGCACGGCCCCTCTGCGGCTCCCC
>NW_009720236.1:2030-2458 GCF_000703405.1 Apaloderma vittatum
ATGGCACCCGGCCGGTACGCAGCCCCTGCTTTGGGAAAGGCCTCTGCAACAGCAGAAGCTGGGGACCAGCACCAGTGCTGGTGCATACATCTCCCCTGCCAGACCTGCTGATCCCCCGTGTGTGTCCCTGGGGTACTGATCTGCCCCCCAGCCATCTCGCTATGGGGTCAGAGTCCAACCCCAGCACTGGGGTGGGGACTTTGGGCACCTGTGTCACAGTGGCTGCATTCCCAAACCAATCCACCCCAGTCTGGGGGTCACTCACCTCCCAACGAGCCAGGGAGGGGCTGGGATGGGGGCAGAAAGGGAGCGGGGCTGCAGGTGGAGATGGTGGGAGAGGAGGGGGGCTGCATCACCCCGGGGGTGACTTGGTGGCAGGGAATGGGTGACAGCTGCAGGGCTGAGCGGCACTCACGACAGCCGCGCAG
>NW_009720236.1:2804-3363 GCF_000703405.1 Apaloderma vittatum
GTAAGACCCAAGATGGTGAGTGGGAGGAGGAGCAGGGTTAGAGTGGCCACGATTCAGGTAGAGGCTGGGCAGCGTGGGACAGGGAGGGACAAGTAGTTGTCAGCGAGCAGAGGTCAGGCTCACCGTGCGGTGGGAGCCATCGGCCACATCACTGGAGTTGAGGGCAAAGATGGCTCCCCTGGCGCCTACATAGAGGATGCCCCGGTCGTCCCCCAGCAGTAGGGTGCTGTAGTTGAGGGTGCGTGCAGTGAAGGGCCGGACGCCTGACAGCTCTGCAAAAGGAATGGGGGGGCTGATAATTAAAATAGCAACTCAAGGGTGGCAGCTGTGATGTCCATGCCTAGCATGTGGACCTGCCACACCATCTGGGGAACCACTGGAGGAAGCCAAAACACTCCTGCAGTGAACTCAGCTCTAAACTGAACCCAACCAGCCCAAAAAGAAGGATGCAAAAAACCTGAACCAAAATTGCCACACAGGGGGAGGGCTCCTGCAGCGAGGCTGGGCGCTCCTTGCCCACCAAACCAGAGAAACCATCCAATTCGGGGTGCTGTGAAGT
>NW_009720236.1:3435-4111 GCF_000703405.1 Apaloderma vittatum
GAGAACCCAGAGGCAGCTGGGGAGGGAATGATTCCCCCAGAAGGAAACACTGCTTGGGGAGGAAAGGTACCCCAACCGCAGATGAAACCCTTTCCCAATGTCAACTGCTGAGCTGGGCTTCACTAACGAGGTCAACAAAGTCATGCTGACCAAGGCATGATGACATGTTGGGGCTGGCTGACAACACAGAGGCTGGAGGCCGAGAGCCCAGTGGCAACTAGAGAAAATCATGGAAGAAAGCTCCCTGCTGACTATTTGGGCCACGAGAGCCCAGCCCCAGCGTCATGTTCTCCAAGGGCTGCTGGGCAGGGCTGGGGGCTGGCCAAGGCTCCCTGCACATCCTGATCCCTCTCTGGCTTTTGGGGAAATGCCTTTGCCCTGCTTCATCCCTCAGGTCACAGACTCCAGGCACCCAACACCAGCCAGCCATGTGGGCCCCAATTTGAGGAGTGCCCCCCTGCAGCCCCCCTGTCATGCTGACCTCCCGCTCTGCAGGGACATGGTCACGATGTACCAAACTCGGTGCCAGCAAGATCCCAGACCTCACTGCCACCACCACGACCTGCACCCCCTTACCGTCAAAGGTGACTGTTGTCCTGGGGGTGGCATCCAGGTCGGTGGCAGACCGCCGTGATGTGTAGCCCATCGCTGCCGCCGCCACCATGAAGAGAGCAGC
>NW_009720236.1:4176-7013 GCF_000703405.1 Apaloderma vittatum
GCACAGCGAATCCCCAAGCTCCCCAGCTCCCCAAACCAGGGCAGGCTGCCAAACCCTCCTGAAACGCAGAGCAGCAGGTCAGACGCTCCCACTGTCCCCAACACCTCAGGAGCAAGCAGGCTTGGGAGGAACTGGCCGCACACATGCAGGGACAACTGACCAGACGTGGCCTCAGCCTGGGGAAGGCTTCAGGGAAAAGCAAACCTTCATTTGCCAGAGAGGAAACCGAGGCACGGTGCAAGGCATTGAGCATGCAGCCAGCACAGGGCAGGGAGGGGAGCTCGAGCAGAGCAGCCCCCCCTGCTGTACCCCCCCAGCTCAGTGTATGCTCCATCGCAGCGGCCGCAGTCGCTTGCTGAGCACCTGCTTTGGTTGCTCAGAGGCTCATTTTCCTCCAGGCCTGCTCCACGTTCTCCCTCCCATCGCTACCAGTCATAACCTCCTGCAGCTCCCCCTGACGAAGGACATGCTTCGGCAGAGCCAGTTGATTCTCCACTGCATTTTCATGCCCAAAAGCAGGCATATTTCCCCCCAAAAGCAGAGTGGGTACTGGGGCCAAGTCTGTCTGCAGATCTCGTGGCTTATCAGGGTACCCCAAGTCCCACTCCCTGAAGCAGCTGTGGTGGGATGGGTAGCAGGGGCCTCCCAGGGAGACAAGGGCTCTGCTCCTACCCCAAATCACAGCTGGCCATCTCCTGCCACGTGAGATGCTTGTCCCCAAAGTTTTGCCCCTCCTGAAATGATAAGACTCTTGAGGACAGAGGTGCAGGGAAGGATGCTGCAGGCACACAGCGACACAGCGCGAAGAAAAGCCCACAGAGGAGCCATTTGACATCTTCTTCAAGTCTTTTCAAGTGAGAACAGTTTTTCCCCCCCAGTGTTTTTCCATATTTCAGCTTGTCTTTCATCCTAAGCTGCCCTGTAGCTCAGCATTTACCTCGACTCTCGCTTTCATGCATCTGATTCCTCCCAGAAAACTCCCCCACCCCTCTCCCAGCTGCCTTGAGCAAAGCCACGGGTTCATTTTGCAGGCACTAAGGAGGAAGAAGACAATCAGGTATCTCCAAATAGGAGATCTCCCCACAAAATGACCAGCACCTCTATGTTTGCTCGGGGTTGGTTTTAGTTTTTTATATATATATATAAAACCCAAATACCTGTCCCTGTAGAGAAGCTGTTCAAACACACTTGCTGCAGATGATTTCCCCGAAGCAAATGCCTTGTTGGGTCTGGGGCAGAGGGAAGGTAAAACCAAAGTGAAACGAAAGTGAAAAGGGCTTTGGAGCTGGAAAGGAGAAGCGAGGGGCTGGATGTGAGAACCTGCCATAGCCCTAGAGCCTGCATTAAACTGCTGTTTCTTTTGGGTGGGGGCAGTTCAGCCCCAGACCTCGTGCCTGTCTGTTGCCCCAGAGCATCACTGGAGTGGGGCAGAGAGGAGACGTCCCCCCGCTCCCTCCTGCCTCGCTGCCCCCCAGGCACCAGCCCAGCGCAGAGCACTCATAGAGCACCCACCCCTGGGCACGGGGCAGGGTGCTGTCCATGGGGATGAGCTCCCAGGGGAGCAAAGGACAGTGACCAGGAGCATCCTCCCTCCAAGGAACTCCTGTTCCCAGCACAAGTCCTGTCCAGACTGATGGTCTGCCCGCAAGCGATGGGCCTGGCAGAGTGAAGCAAGGGGGTGAGCAGGGATGGAGGTCAATGAGATAGAAGTTGCTCTGGTGGCACCATGTCTAGCACAAGCCAAACCCAGCAAGCTTCTGGGGCAATGCGAGCAGTAGGGTCACATCTGGAGCACCAAAGCATCCAAAAGTGCTTTGGCCAGCCCCAGCTGACACTTCTCCATCTGCCAGCGGGTCTGGGGCCACCCCAGCAGCTGAAGGGACCCTTCCCCAGGCTTCTGCGTGGGGACAGGAGCCTGGAATCACACATGAGCTACAGGAACCACCATGCACCTGGGCTGGGAAAGCATCGGGGAGGAGAAACCTTCTTACAACAAGGCAAACAACAATCTGTAATAAATGAGTAACAGTCCTGTGAGCTGCCTGCACGCTGCCAGGCATCCTCACCTTATCTCCCCCGAACAAACAAGCCCTGAACTTTGCCTGCTGCCCAGCTCCGGGTGCGACAGGGATTGGAGCTGGGAGTGCAGCCGGGCAGGGACGGTGCTTATTACCAGGCAAGCGCTGCACTGTGAGCCAGCCCAGGCTAACATTTAACCAGCGTGAACACTGAGCCAGCACAGAGGGGAAAAAATAAAAATAATAAGTTAAGCTGTGGGGCTGTGCAGGGTTCCCAGCCAGGCAGGGGCAAGGGGGAGCACTTTCCCCTGCTGCCAGGGCTGGGCTCCTCTGTTTTTTTCAGGGGAGCAGCTACACCCATTTTCAAAGACTACTTTGCACGAGATCAGATGTAACTTTGTCCTAAAGGACATTTAATCAGTTAGCTGTAAGAGCCGGTTAATATTTCACTCAAAGGGAAGGGCTGGTCCAAGCTGCTGTTTTTATTATTTTTTCATACCTAGGGTCGGGGAGAAAGAGCAAGAAGGAACTGAAGCCATCCTTGGCCCCTCTCAGATCATCGCCCTGGGCTGCAGCTGCATCAAATACCCCCAAACCCAACATTTCCCCCTTGTCAGGCTGCAAGTTCAAAGCTCTGGGGAAAGATGAGGGTCGGGGTGGAAGGCAGAGGAGGTCTCGGTCTGGGACCAACTGGTCGGGCTGGGGGTGGCTGCTCTGCTTGAGCCCTACTCCACCATGGGAAACAGAAAGCCAGGAGGGGAAATGCTGCAGAAAGCTTTCTCCGGGGGAGGGACACAAAAAGGGGAGAAGGAAGAGTTG
>NW_009720237.1:0-4998 GCF_000703405.1 Apaloderma vittatum
CAGAAACTGTAAAGCAATAGTTCTGAGCCTCTGCTGATCGCCCGTCACTCCCCAGGTCACTAAGCACGATGGGACTTGAAACGATCTGAGCTAAGCAGAAGTCAAAGCCCTGCCGTTTGAAACCAGCACCCCCAGCACAGCTCACCCTGCTTGAGCTTTGCAGTGATGCTCCAACAGGTTCAAACTCTCTTGAAGTGCAAAACAGTTGTTTGCACACTCTGGTGTTCCAGATGTAGAAAGGAGACAGGATTTGTTCTGCACAGCTGCAGCCAGCCATCCCCAGGCAGGTTCAGACACCAGAGCAGATTGATGGCTTTCACTGGACAAATTACTCAGCTCCCTGCAAGGAAACTTCGTTACTGTGCTTATTAGCTAAACTCAAGCACAGAGCCAACTGAGAGGCATATCAATTAGCAGGGATGAGAGATATTTCAAAGATCCTCTATAATTTATCTGTGAGTTGAATTAAACCAGGGAGTAGAAAGTAGCTGAGTCAGCAATTCCCTGTGTTATCTCAGTGATGCTCCAAGATAAATATCGAAATCTTTTCTGGACTGTTTCAAAAGGAGTTCAGCTGAAGCACAACTTAACGAAACCAAATTATCAACAGGAATGTACTTATCAGGATAACACTTTAGATCTGCAAAAAGCTGCTGTGATAATTGCAGGCAATTAAAGGACGGTGCCTCCTCAGTTGCCGGAGAGGTCCCATTTGCACGGCTGGGAAGAGATGCTCTGGGCACACTGCTCAGATGTGGGTTCCTCTGGATATGGAGCAGTTGGCTCCTGGGCTCTGCCTTCACCCCAGTGGTCACTGCAGAGCTGGTGTCAGAGCAGGATGGACTCCTTCCACCTGGTCATCCAGGCCTGCCTCATTCCATGAATCAATGCTGCATTTGCAATAAGAAAAACCACACTTTTTCAATAGGAAAGCGATGGGGTGGATGCTGCAGAGGCCACAGCTCCAGCCAGATGCCCAGGAGTGATTGGATTTCAAGCTTTATACCCTGCCTTTTCCATGGTTTCCCTTTGCTTCCTTCTGCATCCTCCCGCCACCGCAGTGCACAAGAACCTCCCTTGTTTGACCCAGGACACAAACTAAGGCCATGTTCACCCTTCCTCGCTACCCATCCTCTGCCTCACCTCCACTCCTGCTGCTCAGCAGTGCCACTGCTCCTCTGGCTGCTCAGCATCACTGTCCTGGTCACTCTCCACCCGCCATCTCATTTTGCTCGGGCAGGTCAGAGATTGAGGAGTCACTGACATCTTCAGAAGACCATGTCTGGCTCTCTCCTCCTCACCCCTCTGCCTACACCCCGCTCTCACCCCGACTATCATCAGGGGTGCTTCACGAGTCTCTCATGAAGGTGCAGCGTGATATGTAGTGTGAGAAAAACACTTAAATCACGGTGCCTGAAGGAACACAGATAACACGAACCATACAATTTCCTTCAATTAGTTCCCATGTAGCTTTTAAGAAAGCATCAAATCTTGATTTTATTTATTTCCCATGATATACAATCCATTACACCTCTCGTTGAGATGTTGCAGCACTTTGTCACCTGCAGTGTTTTCTTGCTTCTGATCTGAACATTTCTTGTTTCAGGTTCAGTCACCAACTCTCGTTGGGCATTTATCTCCTAGGTGGAAACACTCAGTACTGAGCAGTGCTATGCTTATGCAGGTACTCGGGGCAAGGATCAGGTCATTTCTTAACTGTCTCTTGAAACAACCATCCTTTCCTAAGAGACACACACACCCTCTTTTCCTTCTGCACACTCTTCTCTGAACCAGTGTCTTTCCTGGTATTAAAGCTGGACATCACATGCCAATAACAGTCATACCCTTATTTCCTTCTGCACACTCTTCTCTGAGCCAGTGTCTTTCCTGATATTAAAGCTGGACATCACATGCCAATAACAGCACAAAGTAATATAATCTCCACCTACTTCCTTCTCAGAAGCTTCATTATTTTGTATTATCCATTACTTTTTGGTTCTAGCCACTGGAAAACTTCTCCTTAGTGAGAAATAATTCACCGATACAGCTTTAAATTGTGTTTATGAACTATTTAATGTTTCTTTCTCTGCTATTGTCATCGTAACATCGTCAGTCACTGTGAGCAGATGTAGCCAACGTTTCATGTTGGCTTTCAAAGCAAGCAGCTTAGCTTATCTTCCATATTTAGAAAATTTTCTATGGGGTTGCTAGCTGAAATCTTCTACCATCATGTAGCACATGATTCAACTTGGTGAAAGTCCAGTCCGTGTTACCAAATCACTGCCAGTCAGACACAAGTGTACCTGCACCAGTTCTATCTACTTCAGATCATGCAGTGTCCTTGACATGGCAAAATAAAGTTGTCTTCTTTCCATGAGCTTTAGGAGAAGCTTTTGGGCTGCACCGCCACCTGAGGATATCTTCTGAAGTTCTGCCAGGGCTCTACCAGCTTGCCCTCCACACTGCATGTTTACTGTTATACTCTTCCCTCCCTTTGTTGCACACAATATTCTAGATGTTTCTGCCAGGTGAGCATGTGCCACTGCCCAGAGACACACCCTCAGCCAGAAGGTATCATCTCCTGGGTGTGACTTGACTTCCGTTAAGACACCAGATGCATTTTCCTGAGGCTCCGTGGATGCAAAGCATGGCTTTAGAAGAAATTCCTCACTGGGATGAGGTTCACTAAATGGAGAAAATCTGGACTGACACGAGGCAGGACACTCGTGATGTGCCCTCTGTGACACCAGAGGGTAAGAATGACCCAACCTCTCTCAGTGGGGCACTTGAACACCCACAACATGTGCGTAGATCTGGGCTGGCAGTACAAGATCGAAAAAAAACGTGCATGTCTCCCATGCCCTCTCTTCTCTCCATCCGTGTCTCTGTGAGCATCAGTGCTGCCTCCTGCTTAGCCAGATCTCCATGGCAACAGTCCAGGCTCAAATTAGCTAATGCCAGAGATAAGCTGGAGAATACTTGAGAAATTCTGCTTGAATTGTTACTGCTGTTCCAGTTTGGTTCGTTTCCCAGTGTAAAAACATCTTCCTGCTTCTGCAGAAATTACATGAGAAGGCACTGCAAAGTGCTTGGTTTGTGGCTTGGCTGATTTCCGCATAACAAACCCGAATGAATTATAAAAAATACAGAGTGCTTACAGGCACGAGAAATTGAAGTTTTATTTAGGTCATTACAAAAAGCATTAACTCACCTTGAGAAGAGTGCATATCAAAACTAAAATATGTCTCTTCCTTAACTGCCAGTATCTACCCACCAAGCAGGCTATTTTTCATGCCACATAACTATTATAAGCACAATGAGTTGTTTATCATGCTTCTTATTGTTTATTGTTTGTCCTGCAGTTCCCAGAAAAGCAGACTCCAGCACACATCGTAACTCGTGGCTCCGGGCTTGCAGCCTGCGTGCACACGGAGGCTCACGCTTGCTGACAGACACTCTTGACCCTGCAACCACCTCCTTGCTGAGCAGACCCTTTTGGAGCACAGGGGGCAGAGGACCTGTGCTTTGCCGCATCAGTCTGAAAGTACAAACCTGTTGGAACAGTTCTGGTGCTATCTCCCATTTTCCAAATGTTGCTGCTTGAAGCATCCAAGCCACGGAGTTTTCTTTCATACCTCCTTCACTTGCTGGGTATCTGCACCCTCCCAGGGACTGACAACTTCCCTGGGAGCAGGTGAGATCTCATCTGCTATCATAGAATCATAGGATGATTTGGGTTGGAAGGGACCTCAAAGATCATCTAATTTCAACCCCCTGCCATGGCAGGGACATCTCCACTAGATCAGGTGGCTCAAGGCTCCATCCAGCCTGGCCTTGGACACCTCCAGGGATGGAGCATCCCCAGCCTCCCTGGGCAACCTGTGCCAGTGCCTCAGCACCCTCAGGGTAAAGAGCTTCTTCCTTAGATCTAGTCTAAACCTATGCTCTTCCAGCTTCCACTCATTACCCCTCATCCAATCACCACAGACCCTTGAAAAAAGTCCCTTTCCAGCCTTCTCGTAGGCCCCCTTCAGGTACTGGAAGACCACTCAACAAGAGGAACTTCCCCACTGATTTCGGGAGTCATGAGATTGGGAACAGCACCTGTATTTTTCTGATGAAAGTCTACCAGATTTATTTGTGAATTCTCCGTCCAGCCCTCTGACCATCTCGGTCACCCTCCTCTGGACTCACTCCAACAGCTCCACGTCTTTCTTGTGTTGGGGGCTGCAGAGCTGGACACAGTATTTATTCCAGGTGGGGTCTCACAAGGGCAGAGCAGAGGGGCAGAATCCCCTCCCTCGCCCT
The DNA here is from genome assembly GCF_000703405.1 of Apaloderma vittatum. Classification (NCBI taxonomy): domain Eukaryota; kingdom Metazoa; phylum Chordata; class Aves; order Trogoniformes; family Trogonidae; genus Apaloderma; species Apaloderma vittatum. The sequence continues at coordinate 4,309 of NW_009720237.1, forward strand.
GCTGGTCACACAGCTCTGGATGCAGCCTAGGACAGGGCTGGCTTTCTGGGCTGCAAGCGCACGCTGCTGGCTCACACTGATCTGATCACCCATCCAAGGCTCCTTCCTTTCCTTACCTGTGTGAAATGAAACCCAGCAGCCTCAAAGCAGACATGCTGTTTACCCATGCCTTGCTTCATTTGGTTTGTGGTTTGCTGAAGCAATCAAGAATCAAGAATTTCTCCAGGTTTTGGAAAAGTTAGTGGGAAGTGATGGTGCGGAACAAGAGTGGGCAGGACGTGCCAGTGCCACAGCTGTGGAGAAGGGGCCTTCAGCTGGTGAGATGACGTGGCTACATGCCCATCTTCCAAACCAACCCTCTGCAAATTCCAGAAACCCGCCAGTTACTTGAAGACAGAATAAACGGTTGGGAAACACGTGATGGTTTGCCAGCTCCAGGGCTGGGATGTTAACTCCAGGGGGAAAAAAGTACCGCCGAGGTGTTTTTTGCTGTCATAGCAAAAAAAGGAATAAGAATTGCTCAGTGCTATGGCATGCTGAATAGAAAACAGGTTTTTAAGCCTGAAAGCAGTCTTTTCTGTACTTTTTTTTTTTTTAATAAAGTCTTTTTAGTTCTGTGACATACAGACTAGAAATAAGAGGGAGCCCAGGGTGGCACGCAGCCTCCTAACACCACGGCAAGCTAGACAA
>NW_009720238.1:0-3542 GCF_000703405.1 Apaloderma vittatum
GCCCTTGTTGAACTTCATAAGATTTCTCCCATCCCTCCAGCCTGTCTAAGTCTCTTTCAATGGCTGCACAGCCTGCTGGGGTGTCAACCTCTCCTCCCAGTTTCCTGTCATCAGCCAACCTTTGACAGTGCTCTCCAATCCCTCGTCCAGGTCATCGATGAATATATTGAACAGCACTGGTCTCAATTCTGACCCCTGAGGGACCCCACTACACACAGGCCACCAACTGGACTCTGCCCCATTGACTACAACTCTCTGACTTCTTCCCTTCAAGCAATTAGTGACCGACCTCACTACTCGGTCATCCAGACCACACTTCCTCAGTTTACCTATGAGGATGCTGTGGGAAAAGGTGTCAAATGCCTTGCTGATATCCAGATAGACCACGTCCACTGCATGGCCACCATCCATCCACCTGGTTATGTCTTCCTAAAAGGCTACCAGGTTGGTCAAACATGAATTCCTCTTGGCAAAGCCACGCTGACTGCTCCTAATAACCTTCTTATCCTTGATACGCCCAGAGACAGTGCCAAGGATAAGATGTTCCATCACCTTTCCGGGGATGGAGGTGAGGCTGACCGGGCTGTAATTACTCGGGTCATCCTTCCTGCCCATCTTATAGACATGATGAAACATCAACCCGTGGAGAAGAATTGTCTCCTGTTCCGTGGTTGCTTTGGAAAAAAAAAAAGCAACGAAAAAAGCAGCAAAAAGCAACAAAAAAAAGAAGAGCAAAGAAACATTAGTGACTGGAACCTCTTTTTCTTTCAGGTCGGCTGAAAGCAGAGCTGGGTAAGTGGTTTGGAAACAGTAGTGATCGTGCGGAATGTTAAAGTTGGAGAGAAGAAAGGCCCAAACCAATGCAGCAATGACCCGAATTGCTCATGAACAATCTTCTCCATCTGAGAAGTATCCAACTGCCCCATCAAAACGTAACAACGTCCGTTTTCTTTCCATAGATTTCTGGGAAGCCCGGAGCCATGCAGGTGAGCTGTGGCCTGAAATGACCGATGTCATATCCCAGCAACCCTGAAATGACCATGCCATGATGTTTTATGAGATATATCTGGAGCTGGAGTCACAGGAATGCTCCTGGCTTGGTTATCGGGAGACGAAGCCAGGAGGTGGCTGTAGGGAAGAGCGAGAAAAGGAGTTGCTGAAAGGTGGGGTATGGACACAGTTCTGGAGAGGATGGATATTCATAGGGAAAAGAGGTTTATGGTAAAATGTCTCCAAAGAAGGGCAATGAAGATGGTGAAGGGTCTGGAGAACGAGTTTAATAAGGCTGAAGGAACTGGGGTTGTGCAGCCTGGAGAAGACAAGGCTGAGGGGAGACCTCACTCTGTACAACTCCCCGACAGGAGGTTTTAAGGAGGTGGGTGTTGTTTGGTTCAAGCAAGGAACAAGCAATAGGACGAGAGGAAACAGCCTCAGGTTTCACCAGGGACGGTTTAGGTGGGACTTTAGAAAAAATTTCTCATTGAAATTGTTGGCAAGTCCTGGAACAGGCTGCCCGGGGAAGTGGTGGCGTCACCATCCCTGGAGGGATTTAAAAGTCGTGTAGAAGGGGTGCTGTGGTTTAGTGGTGGGCCTGGCAGCGCTGGGTTAGTGGTTGGACTCGGTGATCCGAAAGGTCTTTTCCAACCTAAATGACTCCCTAAGTCTCTGCTTCTGTGACTTTATGGCCCAAAGAGAGGCTGAGAGAGCTCCAAGGTGCCTCTTGGTTCCTCAGTGATTGCAGGCCCCCTTCTGGGGAACCTTTAAATTCTTTGTCAAGGTCCCTGAGCCATTTGACTCATCGGATGATTCTCCTTCTCCCCTCCAGTTGCTGTTACTGTGAATCCCGAGTGCCGCGTCCTGGAGCTCCAGGTGCCAGCGGCTCTGGACATGGGGAACCACAGGTCTGAACCCACCAGCGTGGACCTTCTCTCCGTGGTCCCTGTCCTGGTGGGGAAGGAAGGGTTTGCCGAAGGGAAACACTACTGGGAGGTGGAGGTGGACCAAGAGCAGGACTGGGTGCTGGGGGTGGTGAGGGAGAAAGGGAGAGAGAAGGAGGAAGGGACCCTCTCTGGGGAGGACTACTGGGCTCTGCACGGGTCCCAGGGTGAGATTTTCTCCAGCGGAAGAGACTGCAAGGTCAAGAGGCAGCGGATGAGCAGTTCGGTGGTCGGAGTTCTTCTGGACTTGGAGGAAGGGAGGGTGAACTTTTACGAAGCTGAGGAGATGGGAGTTGTGGTGAGAATGCACCTCAGGCTCGGAGAGGAACCTGCAGAGATGTTTTACCCATTTCTGTCTAAAAAAGAAGGGACGCTCGTGCCTCTCATCCACCCAGTCTTTATCCCTGTCCCTTTGGAGACACTGTAAAAGGAAATTTTGACTCACATAGGTCGCAGAATCAGAGTTCTCTGCTAAGAGGTTGAAAGGAGGAGAAACGAGAGTGTATTAGGACATCAATAATTATAAAATATAGAGAAAAGGAGTGGGGAACAAAACTGGAAAAGCTGAAAAATGTGAGAAAATGAGAGAAAATTATTGTCCCAAAATAAAAATGAAAGGATTTTTGAAGCAGAAGTTTTAAATATGGTTTGTTCTCAACTGAGAGAACAGAGAAAGCCTCTAATGATCGCTTTGTGGTGGAGAATATTCTCAAAGATGGGTGCGGATTCCAAGAGATGTATAAACCATCATCAAAAAGCGCCCTGTTGGAAGTAAATCCAGGACCAAAATTCCCTGAACTGTTATCTCTGAATGATCTAAGCAGAATGGGTGTGAAGGAAATCAGTGCTTGTCGTGAAAAAAGGAACATCCAAAGCATTTGATTATTTTGTTAACCCATTCAAATCACCATGATTATTAGGGAATTTAGTCTTCCCCCTTTCTAGAGGCCCCAATACATTTTCTACTGCCTCTTTAATTAGGATGGTTGGGTGGCAAGGATTTTTTCTTTTTTTCCACATTTCTATGTTTTTTACTACCTGGAAAATGGAGAAAAAAACCCCCACGTGACTAAAAGCCTGGAGGTCTCGTCATCCATGAAAGTGTTATTGCATAACAAATAAGTTTATTGACAATAAACTGTGCTTATGATGAACTTAACACCACTTGCACTTTCTTTTCCTTTTTATTTCATGTTTTCACACCTTTCTGGGTTACATTTTGGCATGCTGAGGGGAGAGCAAACTTTTTTTTTTAGCTTCTTCTTCAGGAGAACCTACTCCATGGTTGGCTCTCCACTAACTATGGTCCTTGAGGAGAACGTACTCCATGGTGGGCTCTCCACGGGCTGCAGTCCTTTGGGATAAACCCCATAAGGGCACTCCACAGGCTGCAGTTTCCGTCAGGATCTCCCCACCCGCTGCAGTGTAGGGACCTCCAGGGGCTTCGGGTGCTCCACCGTGGTCTTCTCCACGGGCTGCAGGTGAATCTCTGGCTCCTGGAGCACCTTCTCCCTAAAACATTCTATGGTTCTGTGATGCCTTATTGATGTAGACGTTGGTCTTACTGTGGTTACGAATCATAGAATCGTAGAATCGTAGAATCGT
>NW_009720239.1:0-51397 GCF_000703405.1 Apaloderma vittatum
CCGGCCCAGGGCCTTCGTGCCAGCTTTTGCTGGAGGCCCTGACTGACAGCTGGGTTCAAACGAGTAGCCAAAATAACGCTACGTATGTGTTTAGCCGCCCCCGAAGGCTCCTCTGGGTAGCCGGGGAGGGCTGAGCAGTCTGCACAGGATCCTGCTGCCTGGGGGCGAGCACTTTCATAACCCCTGTGTGACAACTTGGGCAGAGAACCTGCGACTTGGACACCCCAGGACGAGCTGCAGATGTCACATAACAGCATATCTCGGCAAGGGAAATGTCCACGCCTTCTGCAGATTGATTTTTTTCCAAATGCCTTTCTCAAGAGAGACTTGAAAGCCACATTACGTTCGAATGGTGCTGGCCTTGGGTCATGCGAGCAAAGCTGACTTTGCTCTTGGCTGGTGAATGAGCAAAAGTTTTCAAAGTTAATACTCTGAGCATTTTCTGATAGGAAATCTCAAGCATTAGCAATGATCTTCTTTGCGCCATTTGTGACTAGTCCTGCTTACTTTTTTCTCTGTAGCCTCTTACTAGAGGAAACACATCCAAATAATACACATTGTAGGTGAAAACTGTCCTGGCTTTAGCTAAAAACCCAGTCCTACTTAGTGATTTTTACTTTCCAGTTTAGTCTCTTCTGAAAGGCTGTGCTTTCTGAAGTCAGCAGCATGTTTCTGCAGACAGTGTGTGCTACTGGCAGTGATAACACCTGACGTTTACACTCACTGCCTGGCACTGGGATGCAGACAGGCTCTTGCTGATACTTATTCCTGTAGTGCCCAAGGCCACTGCTGGCTCTTGTGTGCCACGCTGGGGGTGCCGGCTAGTAAAGGGGGGGTCACAAGGAAGTAAAATATTGCACCTCCAGGGAGTAATAGACAGGACAGGTGACCAATGAGAGTATTCCATCCCATATACGTCATATTTAGTATAACTTGAGTGATCACGAGAGTTTCTGTCTCCTTCTTTGCCCTTTTCTGCAATGGCCGGTGTCCAGAGAGGACTCCATCTGACCTCCTGCTTTTGATCCAGACCCCGAGTTCCCGAATCCAGCTCCCTGTATCCAGCTCCCACCACCGCTGAGCCTGGGGCTGCCCCAGTGCCTCCTGTTCTGCAGCATCAGTGGGGATTGATATCGGGGGAGGGAGTCGGGTTTGATATTGGGCTACTATCTATAGTTGTATATAGTTCTTTACTTTTATCATTCCACTATTATTTTCTATTATTATTGTTTCATTAAAGCTGTTCTAGTTTTTTTTTTTTCTTCTTCTCTAACCCAAAGGTCTCTCTGCTTCATTCCCTTTTCCTTCCCATTTTGGGGGGGGAAGAGGGGGGTTAGAGAGCGTCTGTCCGTGTTAGTGGTCGGCCCAGCATATCTGTACACTCTTGTAACCCAGGGACATTGGCTCTTTACTGCAGTAAATAGCGCTGTGTAGCCTGTCATGATACAGGCCTGTTGTGACACAGAATCAGCTCTAGCACTGCCTGTCAGTAACACACGCACACTCCTCGCTTCACATCATGCATGTGAAAACTTCCATATGCTCAGCTATCATTTTTAAAGTGTGGTTTCCTGTTTGCTTTTGCAGTGAATGCTTTTTCCTTATAAAACCTGCAATCCATAAGCACTCTGCAGCAAGTCTGGACTAGATTTGAATTACTGCTTTCAGGTACCATGTCAATATCTGCTGTAAAACACATTTTTCTTATCCTTAACCTGAGTACATTTTTAGACCTTAACACATCAAATACTTGTTGCAATCCATCTGTGCCCTGCTATTCTGTCAATGTGAGGAAAGTTTTAGGGAAAAAATCCCTTAGAACTCATTATATCCAACTTATTAAATTTACTTTCACCATCTGAATTTTTATTGATTCTGTATCCTCCGGTAAACATAACAAGAGGATAAGGGGAGGGAGGATGGTCTTTGATTCACTAGACAGAATTTCATCCAAAATTCTGATCTTCAGGATGACTACATAATTGGTGCAATTCCCATACACACCTACTGCCTTTAATAACCTTTTGGCAGAATTTGTGGTCTTTTACAATGGCAAAAGATAAAAAGACTGTTCTTTACACTGCTGTCAGTCTGGATAAATCATTTGGCAAATTGTAATGCTTTTAAAATTATTTTATGTTAGAGAACATTACGGCTCTCCAGAAAGAGTATTTTACCAGTCACAGAAGTCTCCAGGTTTCCAATAAATTAGCTGATGAGTAACAGAGGTGATTACTGTAACCTCTCCTCACTGCCTGTAGAACATCTCCAACGATTTATTTGCAAGGGGCTTGGCAACAACTCAGTGCAGAGCTCTAAAAGCAAGGACCCAGCTGCATATCTAACTTGGGCTACTACCTGAGCCTTGGGGAAGTGATTTTAAAAAGATGTTGCAGTAGTGCGGTATTTTAAAAGGCTGTGAACAATTTTTGACACAGAAGCCCTGAAAACATTCACCTCCTAAGAAAATAAGGGAGACGGACTTTTGTCCAGCATTATTAATGGTGTGATTTTTCTAATGACAATGCAATGCCTGATGCACTGGAGAGTGTTGCGTGATATTAGAGGTCACCTCTCATTCTGCAGCATCATGAGGGAAAATCCATCAGCCAAGGCCAATGCTGTGGACAAATGTATTTCCCTTGTTACCCCTTCCTATGCCTCAGCATGGATGAAACTGGGAGTCTGCTCCTCAAGCACCTTCCCTTTGTGAAGGAAAGTGTTGAGGAAGGGCATAAATTTTGCCCAGAGCTCACTCTCCCACCCTGTGGAGACAGAATGGGCAGGCGATTCCCAAGGGTATGTTACATTTCCTGGCAAGACCTGATCAGTCTGTTATGGGGTAAGTCCACCAAGGAACTGTCTTCCTCCTAAAGCAACATGTCCTTACACCACATGATGATTACAGGAGAAGCCCTGCTAGCTCCAGTTAAGGCTCTATTTATGACTAGACAGAAGGCACAAACACATATTGGCTGTAGAAAAGGAAGGAGCAGCACCTGGACCTCATCTTGGCTAGCAAGTTTTAAATATAACCTTGACTGGAACTTCTTCTCTGCTGGCGTGGACACTACGAATCGTGCAAAACCTGAAGATGGAACTCATTTGTAGTACACTGATTTCCCTCTCTTATTCCTCACTGGTGCTTAGCAGTAGGCTCTCAACAGCAAAGTTGTTTTTTCAGCCTGGCAGAGGCAGTGGTAGATCCCTAAACAAAAATTCTTCAGAAATGAGAGGTTCAGCTCTGGTATCCTGCCTTATCAGCCCTCCCTCTGCTAAGACTGACAATTAATGCAATAGCTAAATGGGACTCAGATTGCAATACTTCAGTAGAAGATTTTGTACCTGTTAAAGCTTTTTTCTTTTCCCTTTTTGTGAAATACAACAATTAATACAACAAAATCTATTAGTCCACTAATTGATCGCATATAGACAGTAGATATATATGTGGAAAGAATCATTTCTTTGGTCATCCTGACAATCAAAAGACCACATAAACAGTTTGACAGTTGTTTGCTGTTGAGCCTTACCTCAGAAGGGTTTAGTTTACAAACTTGAAGTTAAGTACAAACAAGAAACGAACTGTAAGGCCAATTCTCTTATTGGCCACATACCTTGTTGCCTTTGTCCCCTGGCTCTCTGGGATCTCATTCAAATAGAAAATGATTTTAAAATGGCATTTGAAATGACACTCTGTGTCATTAATGTGATGCGTTCTATTTTTTCTCCAACCATATTTCAACCACATGTCTCCAGTTTCTGTTTCCTAAATGACTGTGTTGAGCTTCCCACTCAAGCATGTTTATAGGCCCCATTTTAAAAAGAAACACATTTTAAATTAAGGGCCACATGACTAGACCTTGGTGAAGCATCTTGGTGAAGCATCTGAAGTTTGCTTTTACAAATGTTTTGTGGTGAGGTGAAGATTTTTCTGAAAGTTTCCTGGAAAAAAAAAAATTTGCTTTTTGAAAATGTTTTCTGGGTAGAGTTTCTTCCATTTGGATGATGCTTTTGATTAGAGAATGAATATCCAAAATATTTGTGTGGGAGAAGCAGGAATATATCATTTTTTTAGTATGATTTTATGTAGCGGTAGAATTAGGAAAAAAAAAAGAGCCTTCCTTGTTAGCCTTATGGCTCCTTACCACTTACATACCCCTCATTTCAAGGGACATAATTGGGTTTAATAACAAAATATCCATCAAAACCAAAAAATTGGTGTTCCCTCTTAATGTTCCACATGTAACTGATTTCAACTGTAAACATCAGCAACGGGTACTATTGAACTAAATTAACAGTATTATTTCCATGGGACTTTAAACTTCCCATGCTGATGGTTCTTTACAGATTCTTTTCGGATTTTTATCTTATGTCATATCATTTATTTGGGTCTTAGAAGATTAGTAAATATGTCTCACCATGGTGCCTGAATGTCTCCTAAATTATTAAAAACAGATATAGCAACAACATGAACATCTATTTTTTTGGGTATCGTGCAATCATTAGGTACTCTGGCCCCAATTCAGAAAAGGATGTATATCCAGAGGAAAAAAAAATTAAAAAAACCCAAATCAACGTATGTTTAACTAAATATTTGCGTGAAATGCATGAAAGGGGCAAGCTAAACAAGGTATTTCTGAGAATCATATATTTCATCATATATTCAACTGCCAGTGTCACTAGAAAGTAGAACTGCAGAAAATCCCACTTGTTATTGAATAAAACATATTACAATACAGGAATAGCTTCAAGACATTTATACATTGCCTGCAAGTTATAAATTAGTGTAAGATTTCTGCTTATCTAACTAATGCTTGTGGAGTTTATATCCTTCTACAGAGCTTCAAGAATTCTGATGGGTAGGAGTAAATGGTCTCTTTATTCCAGCCACAAGAGAACAACCCAGAGAAAATTTGAGGCTTAAATTAGTGGCAAGTGAATTAAAATTATAACTTCCAAGAATGATTTGTGATCTTCTGAAAGATGAACTAGTATGTTGATTTATATCAGCTTACAATGCCTTTGTCAGTTGCAGAAAAGGACCAGTAGTCAAAGTGACAATTTGTGCAAGGAACTAGTGCCAAACTAAGAACCCTAAACTATACAGTAATAAAGCTGCCACAAGCCCATATAGAATTCAACAGCTCTTGCAAAACAATTACTTCAGTTTGAAGTTGTCACACAGAATAACAACGCTTTTGGGTTTGCGTCAATAAAATCCAGTTGAAAACAAAGTTTGGTTTCCTTTCTCTGGTTTTCTACTCACAAAGCCATGTGCTGCATCTGAACAAAACTGCCACTGGTTTACCAAAAACCCATCCCATCCAGTTTGACCCAGGTATTTTGTCTTTGTGTTTCTGAGCAAATAAAAAGCATCAGTGATTTTCAATATTTCTGGAGACCCTTAGAGATCTACAGTCAAATTTTAAGGCATTTAAGAACAGCAATTTGGAAAAACATCTCTGTTACTGATCAGCTTAAGTTTGGGATTTAAGGTTGGCTCTCTTCCAAAAAAAAAAAATTAGAGAGGCTGATAACAGAAAATAGAAGTCAGTTATTTCCATGGGCTTTTTATTTGTGTATCTCTGCACATGCCTCCATGTTCACACCCAGGTGCAACAGCTAGATTTTATACCCTCATTTCAAGGGATATTTGAAGGGGTTTCCCTGTTTTGGTCACCTCTTGTAGCTAGGCAAGGGTACAGCACTTGCATTGCTGAGTGCAGGCTGAGAATTGCTGCCAAGGTCTCGTCACTGAACACCTCAACTCTGAAGCTAACGTTGCCATTGGTTTGACCCCAAATTTCAGGGAGATGAACTTTATTTTCCAAGGCAAAAAAAAAATAAAAAATAAAAGAGTATGGAGCCACTAGATGGCACTTTGAAAACAGTTTTCTACGCTCCATCCAGCTAGGTAGGAATCTGGGTCTCCATCACAAGAGGCACTGTAAACCTCTATATTAAATGCTGTTCTCAAACGTACACTAATTGCCCCAAACAAATATATGCAAAAGGCTGACAAGGCAAAAGCTCCCTTTTACTAAAGACAGAATTTCTTCTGCCTTTCCCCATAGCAAGATCCTCTCTGAAACACAAAGCTATCAGTATATAATTATGGGCATGCTTAGTATGACTTCCAATAACCCTTATAGCATCTGTAGGAAGAGCAAATTCAAAACAGATGAAATACATGACATAGTGGGAGCTGCAGTCTCCTTCCTAATTCAGAAGTTGTCTGAGAGACCAGATTTTCCAGCCATGAAATTAGGAAATCTACTGCATTTTGAGTGTATTTTATAGAATCATTTATGTTGGAAGAGACCTTCAAGATAATCAAGTCTGGCTGTTAAGCAGGCACTGTGAAGTCCATCACTAAACCGTGTCACTAAGCACCACATCTACACATCTCCAGGAATGGCGATTCAACTGTTATCCCTGGGCAGCCTGTTCCAATGCTTGACAACCCTCGTGGTGAAAATATTTTTCCTAACGTCCAAACTAAATCTCCCTTGGCATAACTTGAGGCGATTTCTTGTCTTATCACTGTTACTTTGGAGAAGAGAGCCCCCCCTAACCTCCTTTCAAGTAGTTGTGGAGAGTGTTACAGTCTCCCCTAAGCCTCCTTTTTGTGTGTGCTTCTTCCCCATTTTACCCCTTTTCATCCACTCATGCTAGAGACAATATTGAGGAAGGAACTTGGTTTGAAAAACAGAAAATGAAAAGTCTTATTTCAGGCAATAAGTTCTTCAGGGCAGGGCTGTCTGTCTCCTTTTATGTTTCTCTGGTGTTCAGCACCATGACAGTGCAGGGGAGGTCTCAAAACTTTCCTACAGTATAGAAAATTACATTTAAAATAATCCCATTATGTAACGTTGCAAGAAGTTGCTAAATAGCCATTAGAAATATAATGACTACTTCTTTTACCCCAGGGCAGAGAAGGTGGAAACACATTACCAGTGCGACATAGGGCCACAACCTATTTAGCCTCTTTATAAGAGGGTTTCAAATCAATGCAGCATCTGAAATACAGAAACTGCTAGGCTGTGTGCTGCTATTCAGAATTCACCACTATGGAGAGAAATTATCTATTTTTATTTTCACTTTCATCACTCATTGCCTATAATATCTGCCAACAACACGTCAGCTGACATTTTCCATCCTTGAATCTTGCATTTAGAGCTCTGGATGCATAGCACATGGGATTTGTTGGTGTTTAATGGCTCTGGGTGTCTTTGTTTTCATGGCAACAGAAAGACTGCCCTAGTAAAAGATATATGACTTCAGCTCTTGAAGGATTTTCTGCAAATGCATCAAAATGGATAGTCCATGGAAGTACCCGCAGCGCACTATGTATTTGGTTGTTCCAGAAATAGTAGGAGCATAAAGCTCTTAGGGAAAGTTCTCATAGTTCCAGACTTTATGGTCAAGAAAAAGGACAGAAAATACTCATGTTCGTGAACCGGACAAGACTTTGTTCCACTAAGCATGGATGGCATATGGAAATCTCATTAACTGTGGCAGTCTGCTTAGTCTGCAAGGATTTGGAATTTTTGTTAACAAGGAAGCATTTTAAGTGTTTTCCAGGGTAATTTCTTTGTGCAAACAGGAGGAAAGACAGGTTTTATGAAAATGAAAACACTATGAAAATGTCACATACATAAAAGAAATATGGAAAACCTCTTTAAGGTGCAAAGGTAAACATGTCAGAATCATGAAATACCAGAATTACAATTACTCATGGATCATTAATTTGGTTCCTTTGAGTCTACAAATTCTTATAGTCTTTCATTTCATTTTAATAGGTTGATGGTGTTTCTTTCCATGCCAACCCTCTTTTACTGAGAATATGTAACTGATTGTCATGTTAGTTATTGATATCTATTTTGTCCCCTCTCAATGTATGATCCTTATTTGCTCTACATTATTTAAATCCTTCCAAGAATTTGCTCATTAACTTTTCCAAAGCATTCATCTCTCAAATAGCTAAGTGCTTCATAAATCATTTTAATAATATCCATGTAAATAAAGGGTAAACAAGACAACAAGAAATCTTACAGATGGGAAAGGAGGCAAAGAGATTAAAGTTAAAAGCTTTCCTTTTAGCTGCTTAGCCAGCAATTCCTACATGACTTTTTTGCATATTTACCACTGTCGGTCAGTTTACACAGGCAGGACTCCACTGATGCTCATCCAGTAAATGAAATAGAAACTATTTTTTCATGAGTTCTGACTGACTCATTAGCATAAAGACTAGAAGAAATAAATATGTTCCATGAGGAAGCTTATGCATCTTAACCATATAACATTTTTCCTCTTTCTGCCATCTTCTGCTTGATTTCATAGAATCACAGAATGTTAGGGTTGGAAGGGACATATACATTGTCCAGCTTGCATGACAAGTCTGAACATAAAACCCCAATCTTCATTATGCAGCCTTAACAGTAAAAATATCACGGTAGCAAAGCTGGCATTTTCTTTGTAAATCAGCCCTACGGGGAACTACAACATAGTACTTTGCCTGAAAAACGGCAAATCTCTGGAACGACCTACTTTTTGAAGAAGAAAGTGTGCTCTGACAGCCACAGATTGCTTCACTTATTCAAAAAAGACCAGTTTCATACATCATATAATGTCCTTGTCCTTATTCATCTTTGCCATCTTCTGCTTAGTTCTAGTCTTCTTACCTAACTAAGCCTGCTTCTGACTTCTCATATTGGCTTCAATCTTCATGCCTTTTCCTTGTTAAATCAGGGTTTCCCTATTTGCCTTCCTAGTTTCTTTACCCCAAAACCCGAGTTTCTTGTTCCTATTTCTTTACCCAAACTGTCTCCTACTACTCCACCAATGATTCCCAACCTAAGTCACCAACTCCAGGCTTGTTCAACTTCAGCAATGCATTTATTTGTATCTTTGCCTGTATCTCTCCAGGGAAATCTTCCTCTATTGCATGTGTAAAAGAAACATTGTTTTAGGATTTACCAGGTAGATCCTGCAACTGGGACAGTTGGTCTCTTGTAGCTTTTAAAGCATTACTTTTCAGTTAAACTATATTCTACATGTGTAGATGATTTCTATCAGAATAAGGATACTTCAGTGTTCTAAACTTATTTGAAATTCACATTTGTCATTAATTTATATCAACTATCCTGACTGTCCTTATGTGTAAAGGAGACTTTAGGAGAGGAGTCTTTGAACACAGAATGATCTGGTGCCTTTGGGTCATCTCACCACTTTGCACCTTTCATCAACTTAATTCTTGACTTTTTTGTTGGTTTGTCACCCTGAGTAGGACATGACACAAATAAAATATGAGGCCTAATTGCAAAGAGCAAGTACAGAGGGTTCAGTGACATCATTAATATATGTGTAGGAGTGGTCTCTCGATCAACCCATGTTTTTTCTTCTTCAGCATTTTCAAGTCAAACCCACTCATAGCACTATATATTTTCTCTATTTTAGATTTTTCTCTGTGCAAGTCATCAAACTAAGAGCAATGTCTATAACAATCATCCCCATCCATTAATACTCCCCATTATGATTTTCTCACCATTGTTTCTGCTGTCAAGCCAGCTGTTGTGCAATTTGGCTAGTGAATAAGACTTAGGATAATTAACAAGAACACAGAATGATTAAAAAAAAATCTAAGGAGCAAGACCAAGGAACCATTTTATACTAGACTAATTACAAAACTCAGTATACCTTTCTCTGTGTCCTGTTACATGGTTCTTTTAACAAGAATCAAGACGTTAACTAAAAATGACACAAAGAATCAATTTTTGATTTTTTTTCTCTAGAAGAGTAAAAATTTGGTGTTTCTTGGTTGCTTTCTTTTAAATAACTTAAATATTTTTAAAGTTAGAAACTAGAATAATGGGCTAAGATCTAAAAATTCTTTCCATATTAAAATAAATGTCTGTGAAGTTCTACTCACTGCAGTGTGATCAGTACTCAAAGCACTGAAAATGTCTGCTTATTCAAGCACAGAATTTGAGGGAACCACTGTTAAAAACTACTATGTAAAGTACACGACTAGTATGTTTTGCAGGAAATGCTTTGGTACACAGCATTGTTTCATTGTAGATAAGTTTATTATCTTAGCTTGAATAACTGTGACTCACAGTCTGAGCAAGAAACAAAAGGCAAATTCAGTGCAACTGGTTTACATCTGCTAAAAGAACAGGCTATTTTGGTTCAAGTTTTCTTTATGCCATCAGGTTGTTGGAGGACACAAAGCTCTGCTGTATGAGGCTTACATGGCTCAGTATATCTCCTGTTGCTTCTTTGGATATCCCTCTGTATTCACGTCATGGGTGACAAAAGGAATTGCCACGTCCATCTCCAAGGGACAAGTTGTCCAGTAAAATAAAGAGCAAGCAAAGACGAAGACACACACACACACACATACAAACAGACCCAGCGTACGCAGCACACCAGGCTGCCATTCATCACAAGGGCACCAGCATCACACCCTACAAATGAGAGCGCTGAAGCTCCTTCAAACCTTCTTTTTCAGGGAGGATCTGGGGAGGGAGAACTGCCCCCATCGGTTCAAGGGACAGCTCTTGTTTCTTACCCCCCGGCCTCAGGCACTTCCAAGGGTGAGGCCTCCAACCCAAAAAGATGTGGTTTTTTTCAATGATGACTCAATTTAAGCTCTTCCAGCACCTTGTCAAGCTCTTGAGAAATACACACAATGTGTGATTTGAATAGGATGGCTTGTAACAACTGAGTTCCCCTTCTCCAACTTTTTCCTCCCCGTTATGCCTTACATGAACTATGTACGAATATATACAAAACCGACATAGAACTTAACCCTCCCCGCCAAGAGCAAGTTCCACGGATGCTGTAGAGCAGGCAGGCACTGGGGAAGCCCCAGGCTCAGTGACGGCAGGGAGCTGTACACAGGAGCTGGATTTGGAATCTCAAGATTGGGTTCCAAGGCAGAAGAACAGGGAGAGTCCTCCTCAGACACCAGCCATAGAAGTAGGGAAGATTAATGCCCATGATCCCTCAAGCTTTATACTGAATATCGTGTATATGGAATGGAATACTCTTGTCAGTCACCTGTCCTGTCTGTTACTCCCCAGAGGCGCAACATTTTACTTCCTTGCAATCCCTTTTACCTCTTCTAGTAGCGTATACTCTCTGCAACAACATGCCAATAACTTCAGAAAGTACAGTCTTTTAGCAGAGACTGAGCTGAAAAGTAAAAATCATTGAACAGAATCGGTTCTGTTTTGCTCAAACCATGGCAAATACACTTGCTGCTGATTAACCACAGATGACAAGAATACCAATAACTAATAAATGTACAACATGGTCTGTTTGTCATTTTAAAACCTCAAGTCCCTCAACGAATCTATCCATTTAATGATAATTATTTTTCCTTTCAATAAATTCCTGAAGTATTCTATATATTTGCTTTTGTTTGTAAAATATTGTAGGATCATTTTTCCAAGTAGTTCAGGTTAATTTAAAAAAAAAATACCAAAACTAAACAATTCTACATCATCGCTACATTGGCTATATTGTACATTTAAATACACTGTGCACTCTTTTGTAAGAGTAGCCTTCATTCTGCAAATAACGATGCCGTTCTCTTAATGAATTGCAGAAAACAAGGAAGCTACACACAAAAAACCCAAATAATGTGATCACCACCTGTCACAATAGCAGTGAGGTTCTGGAAAGCAGAGATAAGCATTTATTTTGAAGGAAAACAGGAGACCTTTGTGAAGACAAATTCAGTTCTTTATAAAAGATGTAGGGAAGCTATCTAAGAAGAAAAGAGGTCAAGGCAGTGGGGTAAAAGGGGCAGCTGGACTGAAAGAAAGAGGTGGAGTCAGGACTTCTTTTCTATTAGGAAACAACAGGAGAGTCTATGAAGAAACATATACTGAGAGGTGATGGGTGTTACAGAAAAGATTTTACATATGTGTGTCCACATATCTGTAAATACACATATTTGCAAAATATATCAGGAAGGAAAGAAAACATTTCGTATTTGAAATAAGGCTGGATTTAAATTATTCTAGGAATGTTAAGTGCCCTTTTCATTTCAGTGGGACACAAGTAACATTCCTGATACAGGTTTTTACATTTCCTTCTTACAGCAAAGGATAATGAAATAAAATACAAAAATCATATGTATAGTTAAATCCGAGATCACACAGAGGTGAAGGGCATGTAAAAAGACAAGAACTGGGCAGAAAAGCTAAGGAAGTCAGACACATTTTCGTTTTGAAAACAGGTATTTCTATTTTGAGAATTGCGATAGGCATGGCTAAAGCACAAAGATCAGCTACTGTTGCCAGGACAGTTGCTGGAGGAAAACTGCCTTGAAAAAACATTTCACCAGGGAAGGGGCAGTCAGGGAAGAAAGAAAATATACAAAGATGCAGCTACAAATGACACGTGTTCAAATGGTTACTATATGTGGAATTACTAGTACATATCTGGCCAGTGCCTTTAGAGGCCAGTAATTGGGAAGTTACATCTGACTTAAGTATAAAAAGTTATAGTAAAACATCTCTTTTCCCTTTTTAACATTTTCTTCTAGTTATAATTATATCTCATCCTGAAAAAATTAAAAGCCACAATGTCTTTCACATTTAATGTTGAGAACAAAATATTTTACCTTAGTGACATAACCTTACAAAAAAGAGATTTCCTGAAGTGTACTTGAGCTATAAGATTTTGGACTCATCTTGCATTCTTACGGGCATCTATTTCCGTGTCATTGGGAAAACTAGTCCCATTTATTTATTTAGCTATTGTTTATGGCATTTTCAGAACTGCAAGACAGTAAATTAGACACTTTATGTGACTGAAAAGGACAAAAGTATAGCATATTTTGCATGTGAAGAGATGAGCAAAGGTGTTTGTTCTTCTAACTTCAGGTTAGAAGAAGAAAAACAGCAAGAAGAAAGATGCGAATATACTCATTCTGCTCTCCTGTAATCACCTGTAACTAAATGTGGATTTGCCTGCACAGTCACCTGCGAGGGACAGGCTCTTGTCCTTCCCCTCCAGTGGAAGCTAGATATAATTGTAAGTCCTGCCTTTCTAGATGCTCTGGCAATGGTAAAACAACATATAGATTAGTTGCTGAACTGTCAGTGAGTGAGCAGTCTAGCTGAGATTTGTACCTGGAAATATTCAGGCCATTTTTTGATCAATCCATCTGAAACTAGTGAGGCCATTCAAGAACTAGTGTCACTGGCACCGATGGTTCTGGCTCCTTGCCTTTCATGGAAGAGCTGCTGGAAACATACGTGTCCTTTCTAATATTACTTCTAGCATATCAGGGCTGTATTTTTTGCTCTGAGCCTGTAAAAGAGCAGTTTTTTGATCTGTGAAATAAGACTGCTGCATTGAAGTGTTTGCTCCTCTAAGAAGAGATTCCAGTATCACTAGCTCAGTATTTCGATTCTCTGTTTAACTCTTCACTCTCTGGGCAAGCAAGAAATAAACTAAAATTTAATTCAGCCAGATTTTCCACCAGAGCCACTGCACTAGACCCCCTTAAGCTCCTCTGAGCTCCTTTAACTTTCATTTCAGCAGCTCCCACATCAATGCAAAGTGCCGAGTTGCACAGCCTAATTTGAATAACCTTCTACCAAACACCTCATTTAAAATTAAATGGAAATGAAATGGAAATATTTTCATGTCCCAAGGGAGAATGCTCAGACAGATTGACAATCTGCAAGGCAAAGCTGTGCCTTAAAAGTTATTGCAGTGCGACACACACATCTGAAACATGCTGCAGATCACTTCATGCTGGTAACTTGGGTGGCCTACTTGGATAAGCAGTTGCTCCTCACATATTATAGAAGCTTATATATATATACATATACCTTTATATTACATACATACCCGCTTATGTATTTTATTATAACATATATTACAATGAAAAATTAAAACCTCTTACCTTTTTCAATCTTAGTAAGAGACTGTACAAATCAAGTAACTTCTACAAAGAGCTGCAAACTATTGGCTTCTAGGACTTCTAGTCTAAAAGAATTACATGTTACCAAATAGCTATAGGGTCAAAAACATTTTCAGCCTGAAACAAAAACCATGAGACAAAGTTGCTGCTTAAAATTGTAAGAAAACCCTTGACTTTGACACATCAAGGTAACGGGAAGGTTGACTAAGTGGCCTCCATTTCAGAATTTTAAACCATTGTGATTGAAATAATTTGTTATGGTAAGTTTTGCCCCACTTTTAAAAGAAAATTATTTCAGAGAACCACTGAATCATTGAAGTTGCCTGTTTTCATCCCTATGTTGATCTATATTCATTCATGCTCAAAGGAAACAAACCACTTAACCATGTACATAATTGTAAACATGTCTTCAAGCTCCACAGTGTCTTGATTAAAAATTAGACCTGGAAGTAGTGCACTGATTCAGTGCTTCCAGTAAGTGACAATTCCTCTCCAAACTTTTTAGAAAAAATGTCCACCCTTGTTACACCTTAGAAGAATATTAACATAAGTGACCACCAAGTAAGAGGCAAGATAGTCCCACAGTTAAGAAGTCTGCCAAGCAAAGTCATGAGTTAGTGAAACAGCAGAAAGGGACCAAAGCATCTCACATATGAGGAATGGTAGAAAGATTTGGGACTGTCCAGTCTGGAGAAGAGAAACCTCAAGCAGATTTCATCAGTGTGCATAAGTTTCCAAAGAAAGAGTATAAAGAAGGCAGAGACACGCTCTCTCCAGTGGTGCCCAGTGAGAGGACCAGAGGCAGTAGGCACAAACTGAAACACAGGAGGTTCCTCCTGAACATCAGGAAACTTTTTCACTGCGGGGATGACCAAGCACCGGCACAGAGAGGTTGTGGAGTCTCCATTCTTGGAGATATTCAGAAACCAGCTGAATATAGTTCTAGGCAACCTACTTTAGATGACCATGCTTGAGTAGGGTGGTGTCACAGGTTAGGGCTGGACTGGCCAGAACCAGGGCTGGGTTGGACCAGATGATCTCCAGAGGTCCCTCCCAACCTCAACTACTCTGTTAATCTCTGTCATTAAATAAATGTTAGTGACAGAGTTTAACCTGCACTCTTTTTGTAAGTACTACACTTAAAAGAATTTTCATTGAGATTTCTGGGCACTTTAACCAAGTGACAAACCACTGGGCAGAAAAAAGTGGGCAGCAAAAATTACCACGTGCCACAGACCAAGACACTTTAAATCATGTTTTACCTGAAATCATTTTCTGTTATGCTTTGCATTTTTTAGACGTTGAAATTTTATTTAATTCAATCTTTATCTGTATCTCTGTATATAGATAAAAACACTATTCAGTAAAGAGGTTGGATCAAAAGCAAAAATAACAGATAAGTGCAAAATCTTAGTGTTGATTTCACAAACTCAAAGGACCAATATGTTTCAGCAATGTTCAAAATCAGGAGTTCTTCCTCTGCATAATCTTCCCCTCTGGAAAGGAGTATCTAGTCTTGCTGACAGTTGATCTTGCTTACTCACATTCCTGACCAGATTCAATAATTAATAGTTATTAAACCCTGGTGAAAATAGTAACTCAATTCCTTCTTTTTACTTACAATTTAAGGAGCACTTCCAATTATGTTATTTTTACTAAGTGACCAAAAATTAGATAAGCAAGCACCCAGGTAAGTCATGAAGATTGTGATGATGAGTTTTTCCTTAATATATTTTCAAGCTTACCTTAAAAACCCAAAACTTTATTATTAGATGCGTTAAAAAAAAAAAAACAAACAGGAAAGTAAAAGGGATCATGTTTTTACTTTTTCCTAAGCTTAAAGAATTATAGAAAAAAAAAAAATCTCAGACTGGAAGTTAACTCACAGTAGTTTACCAAACTCTTACACTTTTTGTAAGTGATCTTCAGGTTTTACCACTAGTTTTCAAGAACTGCAATTCAGGTAAGTGCCTAAGCCTGGTACTTACCATTAGGCATGCACTCAAGCTCTGCACATTCCATCTACTATATTTAGGATGGTAAAAAGATTTCCCTCTCTGGGGAAAACATTCTTATAGTGTGGGCGAACATTTTAAGCTCTCCCCAAGGGCTGCAACTCAAGCTGCTGTAGGTGTTATTGCTAAAGAGCAAAAGACTCAGTCCTCCCTTGAAAAAAAACCTGTCTGAAAAGGCTGTGCACTCCACTCTGCACCACCAGTTTTGAGAATGAGATATCTACAAGAAACATGTGGCTCTGAAGTGATTCCTAGCAAGGAGCTGACACAGGTTTCTGCTAAACATACCTCGGCTATAGCTGCTGTGGTAGAGGTACGTCACACCTCTATTCCAAGTTCATCTTTGAGTTGCCACATGCGTTACAGGTTCTCCCCTCTAAAAATACATCCTATGTCACATTTTGCTGGTATGTAATAGGTCACTGCAAGTCACTGTATGTATCGTGTCACTGCAGGTACAACACAAGCAAGTAGTGATTACATTTCTTATTCGGAGAACTGTTGTCCAGCGTCTTATTAAGAGTTCTGGCAACTAGGATTCAGAGTTTTGCACAATTTCCTCAAAAAAAAAATACACTTCCAATATTTGCCGGAAGCCATTGACGCTCAACAAGAAAATAATCTACTATGTTTATAAAACTGCTTTTCTTTATCCTGTAATGCAGCATTGTATTGCATCCACACATGAAATGTATTGCAGTGTAATAACCTGGCAACAAATACAAAAAAATACAGATTTATGGAAGTGCTAAATCTCCCTGAAGAGTAACTGCTCTTCTTTTCTCCACTTTGCAGGTTATTATGGCATTGTCTTGGCTTAGTGTATCATCATAGAATTATGGGATGATTCAGACTGGAGAGCACCTCAGGAGGTTATCTAGTCCAACTGTCTGATCAAATGCAAGGCAACAGTCTGAACCCAGAACTGTAAGATTTCAGGAGAGGTCACAAAGACATTGTAGTTTTCCCATGAACTGGAAATCTTTGTCTTTATAATCACACTGGTCCCGAGTGTCTGTGGCCGTGCCAGCAGGTTTCCTCCATGATGTAGGTAACAGTGGGGACCTGGACTCTAGGCTGCCTTGCTGTGGAGTCATTCCAGATCAAAGGAGAATGGCTGTCTGTACACAGTTCACATACATTATATAAAATAATTAACTGAGCTTGGCTAACTTCTATTTTTATGTTTTCCAGTTAGTCTACTAATATTTTGAGTAGGTTTCCCAGTGTTAAACTTAGACCCTACTCTAAGTAGCCAGATAGTGAATCCAGTTACTTAAATGCCAGTAGATTATTATGCAAGTGTGCAGTAACAACCATTGGTAGGCTATAGCAGAAATGAAGCTGATGCTCTTGGCCTGCAAGGCTGGGATCCGACTTTAACTCTCCAAAAGGTGGGTGCCTTGTCTAAGTCAATCACTACACTTACCTCCCATGGGTAAAAATAGAGACAGGGACTGCTGAAATGCACTGTGTGACTTCAGGAAGCTTCTTTAGATATAACTCTCTTCTCCCCCTTGCCCTGAATACAGAGGATGCCTAGGCAACTAGCTTAACATAGCCACTTAGCCTTTGGTGTGCCATAAATCCGGTTATACATGCATATAGACCTTGAAATCCAATGGGACTGGGTTCCTGGGCTGCCAGCCAGCTGGCAGAGCCCACATCAGTCACTACAGAGCAAGGAGGACAGATAGAGATGGTGCCCCAGCAAGGTGAGGATAATATTACTCCCTGGGCGATCGTCAGGGCCTCATTGTGTAGGTAGAGCTCCACTTGGCCTCAGCTGCTAAGGGTGACCCTATGCACAACCTTGTTTACATAGTGTAATAGCAGGAATTAATTACTTCATTAACAGTTACCCTCAAGATTACTGTATGGTAGAAGCAGATCTGCTACAAGGACAGGCTGCGGGAGCTGGGATTGTTCAGTCTGGAAAAGAGAAGTCTTCGGAGGACCTAATAGCTGCCTTCCAGTACCTGAAGGGAACCTACAGGAAGGCTGGGGAGGGACTTTTTACAAGAGTGTCCAGTGATAGGACAAGGGGAAATGGGTTTAAGTTGAAGGAGAATAGATTTAGACTGGATCTTAGGAAGAAATTCTTCAGTACGAGAGCAGCAAGACTTTGGAATAAATTGCCCAGAGATGTTGTGGCTGCCCCCTTCCTGGAGGTGTTAAAGGCCAAGATGGATGGAGCCTTGAGTAGCCTGATCTAGGTGAGAGGCGTCCCTGCCCACGACAGGGGGGTTGGACTAGATGATCTCTAAGGTCCCTTCCAGCCTAGGCCATTCTATGATTGTATGATCTGCAACTTGTGGTCTGAGTTTAGGGTCTGGGAAAAGCATTTGCCTTTTTTTGGTTTTGGTGTGTTCTTTCCCCCCCCCTCCAGAGAATGATGAGTGTGCTCTACTCTTTGCTTTGGTTCCTTCAAAATCAGAATGAGTTTGTCCCATAGCCAAAATTACCCTGGAGACTCAAAACAGCAGACATAGCATTTGCCTTCCCTCTGTGACTATAACTTGCTACAGAAAGCCACCACTGGAGTAACATGGGCCATCCAACCTGGGAAAAGTAACACAGGATTTCATAGACAAAAAAAAAATAAAAATAAATAAATCAAAAAACCTAGAAAGACACTCCCAGATGAGATCACCTCAGACTTTAACACTCTCTGAACTAAACACACACAACATTTCCTTGAGGTTTAAGATTTCCACAATCAGTTCTTCTAATGGGGCTCTGAGCAACCTGATCTAGTTAAGGACATCCCTGCTCACTGCAGGGGCATTGGACTAGATGACCTTTAAAAGGTCCCTTCCAACCTAACTCATTTTATGATTCTATGATGCAACTGCCACAGCACCAGAAATCCTCTCCATCCCGTGCAGACAAATCCACAAACCTACCAAGCTCCTTCTCCCACAGACTGGGAATTAATTTTATTGCACACAGTCTTGTATTTGGGAAATGCTCATATACACTAGTGAAGGTGTCTGTATGGATAAGCAGAAAGGCTGGAACTAGATTGCAACTGCTCAGGAATTTAAAAATCTCTCTTCTTATTGACTTATCCCTTGAATTTCACCTAGATCATAATGTTGCAGTAGAGAAAACCTGTTGTGAAGTTCCTGGGGTGGTGAGCTGACTGGCTGCAAATAACACATCTTTGTGGTTTCTTTACCCTGAGGTTTTAATTAAATTTGTTTGCCTAGTTTTCACTGTTGTTCTTCCTTTCACCTCTTCTCTTCCTTACAGGAAGATGAGCCAGCAAGTTTCTTACTTCATGGATTTGTAAATATGAAAATTAGACATACATATTTTTCTCCCACTTGAGACACACACAAAAAGCGTATGTCAAGTACTGCTTAAGTATGCCAAGTTAAGACTAGCTATGCTCCACTAATTTGTTTTTCTTGCTGCGTGTTTCTTCTCCTCCCTGCAAGGGTGCTAGTTTGTGTCACATGGAAACTCCAAGAGATTGCAGCAGTGTTTCTGGAGAGCCAGGTCATGCCAGTCCATCTGGCAAAGAGGACAGGCATTTGTCGATTAAAGTAGAGCAAGATTGTAGCAACACATGAAGCATTAAGGGTTTGCAAAAACATATTTCTCATTTGCTTAAAAGATTGAGTTTGACTGAAAATATTAAAGGACTAAAATGAAAAACTGGTCCCACTGGAATCAGTAGTCAGTTCCCTGTTCTTTTTGCAGAGCCAGAACTTCACCCTAGTTCTCCAGGAGGCAAGGCCTCTCTCCTTATAGCTGCAAATCAAAGTACTTCTTAATTTACCTAAGATTACAAGAAGGTGTGGTTACTCTGATTGGGACCTGCATTTGAATCCAAGTGTAAATTTCAGCTCTAGGCCACTGCAAATTTAAGTTTTCTTTTTCTGCTCTCTCTCTATATTTTCCTTTCTTAATCCTTTACAGGCATGTTAGCTTTTTCTAGTAGTGATGCCCATGAGGCTGGGGGAAGGATTCATAAATATCAAAGGCAGTAAAATAGTAGTAGCACAATGACACCGCCCACAGCCTCTTCTGCCACTGTTAGAGTAATTTCCTTTATGAAAACCTGTCTGAATTCTTTCAATGGCTAATTCTCTTTTCCATTTAGGGCACCACAGGTGAGGTGGGACATCCTTGCCCACCTGGTAAGCCAAGCTTCACAGGAATAAAAGGTCAAATGATAAAGCCCTACTGTTCACACTGAATGATCAAATTCACATGACTTCAACCTACCAAAGAGTAATTTCAGTCTGGGGGGCTTAAGGCAAGACTGGAGGTGATGATCCAGAGGAAAGAATATGTAAAAGCTTTGCTGCTCTCTCTGGGCTTTTCATCAGCTGCTCCACAAGCCAGGGGCAGAGAACAGGGGACAGAGAAAGGACTCCTGACTCTCACCTCCATCCTGGGCTCACACTGCCCAGGCGGGTCTGACCTCCTTTCCAAACTCCTCCAGGGACAGCACAGCTGTTGACCTACTCATCACTTTTATTTGTAATCTTTGAAGAGAAGGTGATTAGTTGGGAGACACCTCACCACTTCTGTAAGGGGCTCCTGAAATATTACCTATTCTTTCTCTGCCTCTGCCAACAGTTCACATAACACCCTAGCATCTTGAACCACAGAGAAATCTCCAATAATGCATGAGCAAGCCTCATTGGCTTGAGAAGGCCATCGGTCCTTCATATGAGTGCCCTGCCTGTCCCTTGTGAGGGATGATGTGAGACAGATGTTAGCTGAATTGTAACACAGTGATGAGCCTTCTGTGAGGAATGCCCCTATAGTATTTAACCTGGTTGTTACTAATTTTATCCTTCTCCACATTAGTAATCCCATGACCCTAGGACAGCAGCTTGGTCCAGTTCAGAAAATTCCTCCTTTTGCCAGACCCAGAGCCTTGGAAAGGTGAGCTTCAGAGCAGGTATCTCCCATCCCAAGACTAGCTCCTCACCACCCACAGCTTCTGAGATCACCATGATTTCTCCAGCCTTGCAGATAGATAGAGTTTTCTCTTTATCACCACCTGCTAAAAGCCATAGTTTTTAAAACTTTCTCTATACCTTCTGGACAGAGGACCAGTCTTTTAGTATCATCTAATGAAAGAAATTTGGTGCGCCTTGTAGGCCGGCACACTAGGAATCACTCTAGAGAGCCTGAGAAAACCCCTCTCCATCACAAGTACATGTGGGTAGACGCAACCAATCCTTGACAACGACTCAAATTGCCAGATCAAGGGTTTTAAGTACATGACTTTCATATCAGCTTGGTCTGCTAATTTAATCAGTCATTGGATAAAATATTTCTTCAAGATGTCCACTTTCTGAAATGGTTTTGACAAAGCCAACACAATTTGCTTTAAACATTCATTCAGTTTTCCTGGTAGTTCCAACTTAGATATTCCAACCCATGGATCTACATGAATGTTTATAGCAACATTTTAAAATTGAATTAAATTTAATCATGAAGTTTTAAGAATAAGACTATATGAAAATGGGATTATGCTTAAGTTCCTTAGCTCAGCCAAGAAAGCAAGCACTTATTCCAGTTCTACCCTTGTTTACTTATTAAAAAAAACACAACAAAAACCCAAACAAACAAAAACACAACAGAAAAATACAAACCAAACAAGCCAAGCCCCAACTTTCCAAGCACTTTGTTCTTTGGAGGGGTTTTATTTGGTTGTTTTGTTTATTTTCTCCCATAAAAATAAAAATGTTACTCTTGGCCTAATTTAAGAAAAAGATTTTGGGGTTTGTTTGGTGTTCTTTTTCTGAAAAAGAAATCTGCAACATATTTAAAGTGGAAAACCTAGACTGCCTGAACTTAATGGCAATCCTGGCCCCAGAGGACAGCAAATTCACAACATCAAGACCCTTAACTCAGTCAATAAAACTCTCAAATAAATTCCAATCCTGTTCAGAGCAAAGCCCGATTCTCCAGGGAGTTAACACCACTGAAGCCTCCCCGGCCAATGGCAGCCCAGTCAGCACACTGGGCACCCACTTGCCACTGGATAAGGTGAGCATCACCTACCCTGAGGTACACGGAAGAAGCGGGAGACAGCAAATTCAGAAAATTGTCTGTGAACTACAAGGCTGCTGATGCATACAGGCAGCCCAGCACTCCTGCTGCACAGGGAAGTGCTCACAGCAACAGGCTGGACCAACAAGCTTATTCTGGGTTTTCAGTAGAAGGAATTACCATCTCGGCAGCAGAGACCATTCAAAGTTGCCACTCTCTTTTAATATGCACGAACAGAGTTTGTTTTGCCTTTGGTGCAAAACAAACCAAAAAAAAAAGTGACAGAGCCTACAAAGCCCCTGCCCCAGACCCACAGCAGCAGCCCCACACTCACCTCTGTGCCCCCACCACATCGCACCATAGCCGCCTGCCCGCTCTTCAAACCCCAGGTACGGCTCTCCTACCTTAGGAACGCCAGGCACTGCCCCAAAAACACCCTCTGCAACACTCTGCACTTCTGGATGTGTTCACCAGTCACATCTGTCTGTCTGTCTGTCTGTCTCTCTGCTGACCGACCTCCACATGGCAGCTACCAAACTTCAGCTCCAAAGGTCCTCCTTTAAGTACCTTCCTCAGCACCTTTTTATAGCAGACGGCAACTCTCCACTTATCTCTTTAACACCCCACGTTAGCACTTTCCTGCCCCACCTGCAGCCTACTCAGGCTCAGCTGCTACTGAGGCTCTGGGCACCTGGTTCTCCTGAACCAAACACCTCTGGCCCGATGAGGTCCCACTGACTAATGTCCCACCAGCATCTGCTGCTGGAGGGTATGCAAAGCAGAAAGCAGCATCATCATCGTTTCTGTGAGATGATCTTATATTTAGGCCACAATGATAGGATCAAAGGTCAGCCGAGGAGTAAGAAAGGCAATACGTGAAGATAGAGCTTTACACATCCTAACAGGGGTACCAGGAATGGCTTGGGGAAAAACATTAAGCCCACTCCTAGGGCAATTCTGCAAAGAGCGCGCACAGTTTCTCAGCAGGGATGCATGCACCCAATAGCACACTTACCTTCAGTAATGACCAGGCTAACTTTTACTGTAGAGCCCAGGAAGCTCCTAGTCATTTAAAAGTGCAGGGACAGTCTGAGATTGAATAAAGCAGTGATTTTTTGGAGAGGGCTGTTTCCCCCTAGCAGTCAGAAATCCATTCAGACACTGGCTATTCCTCCATGGCACAGCTAATGAGCTTCAGCTGTAGAGAGAACACTCTGAGGCTGTGGAGTTTCTTACAAACTGGATCCACTTTCTCAACTTCTAAACTGTGTAACAAAATAAAGAAACCCAACAGGGCAGGAACCTATATCCTGAGACCCAAAATAAAATCCATACATATAGAGAGAAGTCTCTGCCACTAGCTTGTACCAGTCAATTTTTTTTCATAGTCCAGTAACTGAGGAGATTTTATAGATGACAGAGATCTTATACACAAGTCTCATCTTCAGCAAACAGGAAATGCTTTGCAGGCTAGAAAGTGCACTTTAGTCAGACAGCAGTATTTAAACCCATGCTATTCCTTACTGCAGAAAAGGAACATGCTACAAAAATTAGGTAGCCTCATTAACAGTGACCAGCTTTTATGCTCATCAGCTTCTTTCTATCTGTAGCAACTGAAAAAAATCACAGACCACTGGAATTCCTATATAGTACATGGCTAAAAGGAGGCACGTGCTTCAGGCAACACTTTCACTTACTTACAGAAAGAATTTATTTCAGCTACCGGCAAATAAATTGCTGATAGTTTTGCCATTAAAGCTCTGTGCTATTATTTGTCCAAAACTGTACTGAATTCTTGCAGGTGATCATCCTCCTAAGAGCATAGTGACTACCCAGAGGTATCTGCACTGTTGGGCAAAGGGGAGAAGACAGGACAGTCTCAATATATACAAATCATGTTCTTTGACTAAGGAACAGTCACAGCAGCTTACGTGGCTTAAAACCATTTTTGTGTCCTCTGACCTCATGGTCATTTAGTCCTGCTCTGCTTTCTCATCTTACGAGCTTTCTCAGCCCAGATAAAAGGAGTCAGCAGGCTGTCAACAGCCTATGTCGAATTGGGCCCCTCAGCTCAAGAGAGACAGGCAACTGCTGGAGAGAGTCCAGGGCAGAGCCACAAAGATGATGAAGGGAGTGGAACATCTCCCTCATGAGGAAAGGCTGAAGGAGCTGGGTCTCTTCAGCTTGGAGAAGAGGAGGCTGAGGGGTGACCTCATTCATGTTTACAAATATGTAAAGGGGGAGTGTCAGGAGGACGGAGCCAGGCTCTTTTCAGCGGTGTCCAATGACAGGACAAGGGGCAGTGGGTACAAGCTGGAACACAGGAGGTTCCACAAAAATATTAGAAAAAACTTTTTCCCTGTGAGGGTGCCAGAGCCCTGGCACAGGCTGCCCAGGGAGGTTGTGGAGTCTCCTTCTCTGGAGACTTTCAAAACCCGCCTGGACGTGTTCCTGTGTGACCTACTGTAGGTGATCCTGCTCTGGCAGGGGGGCTGGACTAGATGATCTTTTGAGGTCCCTTCCAACCACTGACATTCTGTGATTCTGTGAACTGACAACAGCAAGGCATCATGCAGACACTGATGTATTCTGGCTATTTTCTCAACCTAGGCTTTCAGGAGCCATCAGAAGAGCTGGCAGGACATTACACGAGGCAACTGCAGCTTTTGAAAGATCCTCCTGTGCCACTAGACTGGTTGGGTAAGCCTTACCACTACACCTTTGTTCTGCTCATTGTCCCAAGTTACAGGGATCTGTAAAGGAGAATCTGACTTAGGCCACTGCAGCTGCAGAAACAACGGGCTGGATCACGAGCTGAAGAAATATGCTTCTGGTCATCATCAAGTCTATAACCAACTGTGGAAACTGCTTCTAGGAGCATAGTTTCCATTACTGGTGCAATCTTCATCCTCCCACTGAACATGCAGAATCAGAAATCCACATTCACAAAAATGATGGACCAGCATCGTGAAAAATTATGTGCCTGTCTGCTTTTTACGACAGAACCAGTATTTACTACTTTTTAAAGTGGTTCTTCCTCTAATCTGTACTTTCAAGAATGTCCACAGCTAAACTTAATAAGCACACAAAAAATACTTTAAAACTTCAAAACTTTATTGCCCAGAATAGCTCACATGGTGCAGTTAATTTTTTTTTTTTTTCTCATTACATGGAAATCAAGCAAAACAGTAGAAAATATATATGGGTAACAGTAAAACAAAAGCCCAGCCTAACAATAGCCCTTTACATCCACCAAGTTATACTTCAGAAAATGGCTAGCCAAACACAGAGAAATAGAGCATTGGGAAGACAGAGCTTTTCATGTTTATAGTGTAGATTCTAAACCAATATTAAAGGTATTTTGTGACCATATTGTTAATACTTTTTTCTTCATTATAGCAAATTGAAAAAGGTCTATGTGGGAAAAAATAACTAACTACTGCAAGACTTTTAAACCTCAGTTACCACCTTATGGGTTGACAGTTGCAGATATCAGGAGAAGACACATGACAGAGTATTTAAAATATACAGAGACCAATTAATATCCAAACACTAAAAGGAAATGGGAACCCAGACTAAAAATTCACAAGTATGACTTCTTGCATCCCTTAATCGATATTCCATAAATTTGCATTCAAGCATTTTACAGCTTTTTTCAGAAGAGAAGGTGAACATACCCAGAAAAGACTTAGGGACATAGAAGTTTTGTTTTGGCTTACTTTGTCGTTGTTGGGTTGGGGTTTTTTTGGGGAAAGCGGACATGGAATAATCTAAATGATATTAAAATCCAGACACATTCCCTCACTTGTTATTAGCGCCCAATAGACCCACTGCTGAAGGCTGAATATGAGTAAGAATATGAAGAGCTTGCTGATGCATCAAAACTTCCCCTCCTAGACCCACTGCGTGAGCCTGAACGCGAGCCAGAGCGAGAGCCAGAGCGAGAGCCGGGGGCTGAGGAGACATTGTAGGGACTGGATATGCCTTTAGATGAAATGGAGGCTGCTTCCAAGAGTTTAAGCCCGGTGATGTCTTCCACCATTGACCGATTCATTGCATCTTTGTAGGATATTTTCAGTTTGGTCTTGGGACAGGTCAGAATTTTGGGATAGCTGTTCGTGTCTTGCAATTTCTGGGCAGCGCGACCATCAATCAATCCATTCCTAATGGCTTCCTCCGTACTTATTCTTCCACGCACTTCTGGGTCCACGAGACCCCCGGTGAGGTACTGGAATTCAAGGAACCGCTGCCCGGCCTCGTAAGGCAACCATTTTTCCTTCACTGCTTCAGCTGCTGACATCCTCTTGCGCCCACCCTTTATGCCTTCGAACCCTAAGAAGGCCTTCTGGGCTGGTTTGAGACGCGTGGCCATATCCTGATCAATGATGCCTTGACTCGTGGCCTCCTGAAGCGAAAGCCTCTGGCCTGTGGTGGGGCATATTATGCCCCCTGTGCATGCCTGGGCTTCAAGTAACCGTTGCCCAGTGATGCTATCCACGATGCCCCGCTGTATGGCTTCCGAAATGGAGATTTTCTCCAAGTTTTCTGTGTCAAATATGGCTGCAATGGGACTGCACTCTTCCGGGGTATCTGAGAAAGAACCGCTCCTGATGAGTGAAGAAGAACTCCTGACGCTCAGCACTGTGGGAGACCGAGTCACTGACTCGTGCCGGAACACCTCATCAGTGCCGTTACGACAGGAAATCATGTCTGCAAACTGCGTCAGGCTCAAACTGCCAGAACGGTACTGGTCAAAAAACTTCCTCTCCACCAGACCTTTATCAATGGCATCTTGGATGTCATACTGGCTACCTGTTTTCCTGTCAACCAGGACTACTCTACTGCTACCATCAGATCCTGTAATAGTTATTTCTTCCCACTCACACTCCTGTTCAGCTAGTTCTGTATAGGTGTCAAAATCTATGAGGCCTTTGCTGTACGCCTCCTGCACAGACATTTCTCTGTTGGTTTCTGGATCTACAATGACAACTCGGCGCTTCCGAAGGGTGTTCTTCTGCGAGGTGTGCACCACCTTCTTCTTCTCTCTCAAGGGCAGAAGGCAGAGCCCTGTTGCTTCATCCTTGATGCATCGTTCTTTCAGCTGCAAGTAGGTCAAGTTCTCCTCTGTGTTGGGATCAAAGAACCCTTTGGTGTCATCGCTTGGATCACTGAGGATCTGGTTGAGCTCTTCATTGAAGTAGCCACGCTTGTAGGCTGTCTCTACTGGCAAGCGGTAGCTCTCTTTGGGGTCAATGATTCCTCCAGTAGCAATCTGGGCCTCCAGCAAACGAATGCCATGGCCTCTCTCTATGAGCTCTTTGTTCATTGCTTGAAACAGAGAAATGATGTTCCCAGTTTCTGGGTCTTTGTACCCAGTGACAGCTCTTTCAGCAGAGAGAAGTTTTTCTTTAAATTCAATTCCAACAAGACCTCGTTTGTAAGCTTCCTCAACAGGCAGCCTCACGTTGCTGACAGGATCCACTATGAACCCTGTGGCTGCCTGGGCTTCTAGGAGTTCAAGGGCTGTCCCTGGTCTAACTAAACCTATTTTCATAGCCTGGTAAATACCAAGTTTCTCTTTAGTAGCCTCATTGTAGATACCCGCAATACAGCTAGAGCCCTGAAGGAAATCAATAATTCTCTCACTCACTTCTTCCACTGTAATGGCACCTCTTTCCAAGTCATTCCTTGTTGACTCCTTAATAATTCCAGCCTCGAGCAGCGCATCTGCTGAGACGGGCTGCCTGATCCCTTGGAACGACATGCTCCTCTTCTGCACTGGGAGGAGCAGCAGACCCGTGTGTGATTCAATTCTACATTTTTCCTTCAGCTGCATGTAGGTGACTGCTTTTTTGGTGGTGGGATCAATGAAGTTCTTTGTAGTGCCTTGGCAGTTGTTTAGGATCCGGTACAGCTCTTTGTCAATCAACCCACGAGATAAAGCTATATCTTTGGGCAGGAAAACACTGTTGACAGGATCAACAATCCCTCCTACAGCAAGCTGGGCTTCAAGCAGACGAATCCCAGTTTCTCTGTCAACCAAGTTTTTCTTGATGGCTTCAGATACTGGCACGGTTTTGCCCGAGAAAGGATCTTTAAATCCTGTAATAGCCTTTTCTGCTGTATAGATTTGTTCTCTGTCATCAAAGTCGATCAGGTCTCTGGCGATAGCACTGTCCACGGTTAACATCTCATTCCGGTGTGGGTCTATCACGCCTCCTGTTGCTGCCTGGGCTTCTAAGAGCAGGACCGCGTTTTCTGCTGTAAGCAGCTGATTCCGTTTGGCCTCAACAAAAGAGTACTTCTGCCTGGGTGAAAGAGACACCCCTGCAATAGCACCAGCCCCTTTGAGGTAGGGTTCAATGTCAGCCGTGACTTCTTCCACTGACCTCTGCCCCTTCAGCAGTTTATCCAGCGTGAGTTTGTCTATCAGTTGGCACTCATACAGCTGCATTGCTGTAATCTTCTTCCGCAGCCCGCTGAATAGCAACTTGGAGGCATCAATACAAAAGTCTTCCTCAGTCTGCGTAGATCTGTGGGACCCATATGGGCGTTGCTTGAGTTTCTCAATCTCTCTTTGCAGCCTGAGACGCTCGGACTCCAACTCCGACTGGTTTTTGACAGCGGTCTCCTCCAGTCGGCACCGGTACCTCTCCTCGATCCGTTTGATCTCCATCTGCAGCCTTTCAATCTCACTCCTCAGGGCGTTCTTCTCCCTCTCACTCTTCTCTCTCTCACACTGGATCTTCCTTATGGATTCTTCTGTCCGGGAGTGCTGGCTCTTCCACTGATTGAGGTCATTCAGGATTTGTTGCTTCTCACTTTCCAGGCGTTGCTTCAAACGAGACTCAGATTCCAGGGTAACTTTCAAACGGTTCAGCTCCTCTTCCAATCTCTGCAGCCTGGCTTTGTCTTGCTCCAAAGCACTCATTTTTATCAACAAGGTTTCTCTTTCTTGCATAATGTGACTATACTGATTTTTGGATTCTTGAATCCTGTTGGATGCCTACAGTTTTAAAAAGGAAATAAACCAAGAGAGGGTGGTTAGAGTTCACACTGGTTAGAGTTATGCTCTCCGTTTACAATGCTCTTCAGCCTGACACTTACCCTGTAGCAAGCTGCCACTACACAAACATCTTAGTCACAGCAGTGCCTTACCCAAGACCACGGGTACACATAAAGCAGTGAAGGTACACTGTCCCCTCATTGACGGTCTCTCTAGTACTGCCAGAGACTCCATCCTGTTACCCATAAACTTGATTTCGTGCTGATTTAGTCAGCTCTTTGTAACTTTTTAATACTTCTCATAGTACACATACACAGAGTGGTCAAGGCTTGTTAAGAGTCTGCTGCTCAGCAGACGTGCCCTGGCTCAGTCCTATTAACCGGGGTGAAGCTGTAGCAGCTAAGGACTGGTCATACATGGATTCAAAGGAAAGACGTGACTCGATTTTCCACTTTCCTCTTAGTTTCGTACGTTACTCCAAACAATTTTACCTGTCTCGCTTTACATATTAATTCACTTAATGTCTTCATATATGTATGCACACACACAAACACCTACAAGCATGCACATTTGTACAGGGTCCATATTAAACAGACTATGAGTTTGTATATTTGTAATACATGCATATACATGTATATGCATAGATGTCAGTTAATCCTAAATGTTAATGTCTTTTAAAAATCAGCATTAAGATTTTTAAAATAAAGGAGAGAAAAATAAAGGAATAAAGGAAAGAATACCTGAGAATGGGAATGAGGAAAAAAACGTACAAAGGAAAAGTATAGGAAAGAGCAAAGAATCATTTTCACAAGTGCTTACTTGTATATATTGAAACAGGAGATCTTTGGACAAGAAACCAGGCAGAAGAATGAAATACAAGAAAAAAAGTCTTCTTTAACTTGTTTTTCATGTCACCTCAGTTTTAAGAAATAAGGGCCAACAGTAGAATTTGCAAACGCCTTTAGGGATTTTGGAAGATAAATCCCCAAAACAGTCAAAGAGATGTAGGCTTTAAGCACCTTAAGTACAGCTAACAACACGATATTTAATCCTCACTTGCAGCCAACACCTTACCCAGCTAAGCAGCACTTGGGCAGTTTGTTGGTTCTGGGGTTTTGAGCTGCTTTAGTCTGTGGCAGCACTCAGGTCAGCCTCAACGGACTGCTTTAACCCATCCTGGCTGGAAGAGCCCAGGGAAGCACACAGCCAGCAGCGTATGGCTAAAGGAGAGCGTGGTAATGCACGTGCTCTCATCTTCCCCTAGGATAGTTTGGTGGAGACTGGCACAGATCCAGTGTTTCTCCAGGGGCAAGGGCTGAGGGCAAGGCTCAGCTAGATAATAAGGCAGCTTATGGCTCCCTAGCATGGCTCCCAGGGAGCGAAGAGGCTAAGCAGGTGGCCAGATCCTGTCATTTTTGTTTAAAAATCAACAAGGGGAAGGGCCATAAAGGGGATATTAGTCACAAGTAGTACAGTGAACTCAAAGCAGCAAAGTGTGAATTAAGTTGATTTAAATGGACACTGCAATTAATTCTAGACGTGAGAGACAGTAAAGCTGGGATCAAAATATGTGTGAATACCTCTAGAGCCTGCTTTTGGAATTTTTCAATTTCCTGTCTCAATTTTTCCCTTTCTTTCTGTAAATCATTAATCAACCCCTGAAGTTCCAGGGTTTGCTTGCTGCTCGTCTGAAGCTGATTCTTTAATTCAGCAATGGCAGTATTTTTCTCATCAACTTCACTTCTGACCATTCTGAGGTCATCGTACTCCAATCTAACATTTCGCAGCTCTTCCTCCAGTAACAAGTGTTCCTTGGTTAGGTTCTCAGTGAGAGACTGAAGCCTTTCAATTTCTATTTTGCACTCATTCAAGTTTTTGCTTTTTTCCTCAGAGGTTTTCTGCAAGTGCTCATATCGCAGGTGAGCCTGCTTTAACTGCTCCTGTTCTTGGACCAACTGACGGCGTAAAGTCTCAATATCGGATGTGTATTTTCTTAGCTCCTCCATGTATCTCTGCTTCTCTCTCACATGACCGTCTAATACTTCTCTTTGGTGCCTAAGGTCATCTTCATTCCTCTTCTTCACAATAGACACTTCCTCTATCTGCTGTGTGAGATTAGTTATTTTAACCGATTGCTCTCTGAGCGACCTCCTCATGCCTTCTATTTCCTCCTCCAGTTTCTTCCTCCGGGATGCCTCCTCCATTGCATTTTTATTCTGCCTGCAAAGTTCCTCCTCCAGCTTATGCTTCTGGATCTGCAAGTCTTTTACAGTGCTCTGGAACTTTGCACTTTCTTGATCCCTGCCTTTTTTCTCTTGCGAAACTCTTTCATAGTCAATTTTCAGTCTGGCCAGTTCCTGCTCTTGGATCCTCAGCTTGCCGATTGTCTCAGTAGCACTTGTGTTTGCTTTCTGTAGGTCAAACTGGACTCGTTTTAACTGACTGTTCTCATCTTCTAGTTCTTTTCTCTGACTTGTCTCCACATCCAACAACTTTCTCAGCCTTTCGATCTCTTTGTTTCTTTCCTTAATAGTCTTAGAAGCATCATCAAGCGACTGTTTGTACCGCATGCTTTCGTCAGAGTGCCTCTGAATAACTTGTTTTAGCTCAATCTCCAGCTGCTGTTTCTTCTGAGAAAGCTCTGAGCCAGCTGCCTTCTGCTGCTGAGCATTCTCTTCTATTTTACGTAGATTATCTGTTGTCTGAGTTATTGTATTCTTCAGTCTCCTAATTTCCTCACACAAATTCCTATTTTCTCTCATGGCATTATCAAGCTGCGTTCTATAATTATTTGTGTCCTCTTCCTTTTGCATGGTGACTTGGTGAATTGTGGTCTTTGTGATATTAATCTCAGTTTCATATTTGTTCTTTAAACTAATAATTTCCTCATCATAACTGTTCCTTACCTTAGCCAATTCATTTTCAAGTTCCCACCGGCTTTTAGCCTCTTCCTGAAGCTGAAGCTTTAGCCTTTCCAGCTCCTTAGTTTTATCCTGAATAGTTGAGGCAGCCTCCTCAAGAGCCTGCTTGTATCTTGAGTTGTCTTCGCCACGAAGCTGAATGATCTGTTTCAACTCCAGCTCTAGCTGATGCTTTTGCTGTGACACCTCAGAGCTGCAAGCCTTGTGCTGAAGAGCATCTTCTTCCGCCCTCCTCCGTTGATCTGTGGTTTGCAGGATGGTATCGTTGAGTCTCACAATCTCATCCTTAAGGTCTCTGTTTTCTCTTGTCAGTCTGTCAACCTGGGCTCTGAGACCTTTTGCATCGTCATCCTTCTGTGCAGCTATCTGCTGGATTGTGGTCTTCTTAATATTAATTTCTGTTTCATACTTGTTCTTTAAATTACTCATCTCCTCGCTAAACTGGTTTCTTACCTTAGCCAGCTCATTTTCATATTCCCTCTTCCGTGTGCCTTCGTCCTGAAGTAGAACCCTTAATCTTTCTATCTCGTACTCCTTCTCCTTGATGACCTTCTCAGACTCTAACTTTTGCCAGCCAAGGCTGTCTTTCTCGTTTTGCCTTGTTTTCTGCAGCTGATCATAGTCATTCTTCTGCTGCTCATATCTATCCTCCAGCAACTTCCTTTTCCTTTTCTCATCTTCAATCTCATAAGTCAGCCTGGTTATTCTGTCATTTAGATCCTTTATTTGGGCATAGCATTTGTCCAGGTTTTGCTTAGCAGAATTTCCATCCATTTCAGCTTGTCTTTTCATCTCCTCCAAACTCATAAGCTTTGCCTTGAGCTGAGAAATGTCCATCTGGTACTTCTGCAAATTTTGCTCCAGGAACTTATGTTTGTTGTTTGTCTCTGAATTTGAATCCCTGGCAAGTCTGAGTTCTTCTTCCAGGAGTTCAATTTTGGTGTTTTTCATCTGCAAAGAGATAGCAGAAAAACAAACAAACAAAAACCACACATAAACACTTGGGGCAACTGTTTCAAAAATCATCACATGCAATACAATATACATTTGAAACACTGACAACTTACAAAGCTTTTTTTCTTTGCTTCAATGAGAGCTCAACCCCCTTTTTTCCTTACTGTTATCAAGACAAATTCTTACTTATTCTGAGTCAAACTTTACTCAGAAATCCGCAAAATTACTTACAGAAGGAAAATGCTGCTTGATGGAGGGAGGGAGATGGAACACATACAGGAAAATGCTGATAAGCTCTTGCTACATCAGAAAGTACTAAGTAGCCTTCTTTAG
The DNA here is from genome assembly GCF_000703405.1 of Apaloderma vittatum. NCBI lineage: Eukaryota > Metazoa > Chordata > Aves > Trogoniformes > Trogonidae > Apaloderma > Apaloderma vittatum. Next base: position 33,199 of record NW_009720239.1, read on the forward strand.
AACCTCCACAATTTCCAGACAGGTGATTCACATTCCACATATGTGGCTTCTTAAATGGGCCTCTGTTTTCACTACCTGTATCTAACCAGGAGTTGTTCCGTTTGAAACACTTTAGATATGGCCTGAAATGAGGGGTGGCCCCTTAACCACGAGGAGCAAGTTTTCAGAGCTGAGATAACTGTTGTCTTGCTGAGGTCAAGGCTGTGATGGGCAGAGAAGGGCCTCTTGTAGGCTTTGATGAGCATCTCCTATTTACCAAGAGAGCTACTGTTCTGCACCTCATATGTGACCTTAGAGGTAAACTTTGAAAAATACTGGACTCTTTGACAAATGATGCATGAAACTGCTTATATTCCTCCTTCATAGGACACCACTGAGCTCAGAACGTAGTTTTGTAGACTGTTGTGCACTGTACTTAAGCAGAAGTCTTTGATCAGTGAGAGTTTGCTAACTTGTGATAAAAATAGAAGGCAACGAAAATAAAAATCAGATTACCTTCAAGTCCTCCATGCTCTTTAACATTTCACTTAAGAATCTGTAATAGTCTCCCGATCTTGTAAGAAGCTCTATGTAACGAGACTGAGCCTCATTAGCCTTGAAAAGAAAGAGAATTGTTAGCACCTTGTACTACATACCTATGTCTCAGATCATTTATAGGATTCCAATCCACTTGAGAAAATTATCACCTGATGAATTAAAAAGCAAATTCTCCTTCTCACAAACTCACATTTACTTTCTGGCAACCCCAAATGTATTAGTCCTCACTTCTGACAAACCCACACCTTCTTTTTCAGGATTATTTTCCCCCATGTGATATTAAATCCAAGGCTTCATCCCCCAGTTCATCACACTCTTCCTGTCTGACAGTCACAAGTAACCTAAGTCAAACTTTTAATAATGGTTAATTCCCAGGCTGAAAGTGACTAAAACCCCTTGGGGCATGAATCTTACTTTCTCACAATACGTAGGCAATGGACATTGAATAAGAAAGAGGTGAATTCCTGAGCGTTAATCTACTAAACGAACCCAAGTAGGATTTTACAGCACAGCGACTACTCTGCACTAATTCCTTGTGCTTATGTGCTTAGCACACATTACTAACGACAGTGCTCATTATTAGAATCCAGCTCAATATGACTCACAAAAGCTTGCATGGGCAAATGTATTCAAAAGATCAATGGAGAGGAAAGAAAGATACCTCTTGCAGAATCAGCACTGCAGGAGACTGAACCACACTCTTCTTGATAGGTATGTTGAGCAGTGTTTCTAAGCCAGAGCTGTAGGAAGCAACCTGTAGTTCATAATCCTGCGAAACAACAGGGAAAGGGAAGAACCATTTAGCAACTGCCAGATTCTTTGAGAATCTGGATTTCCCAAAACGCAAAGTGAAGGTTTTGGGTGGGGTTTTTTTTTTGTTTGTTTTTTAATTTCCCTGTGTTTTATATCTCTGGCCATGTACAGGTAATTGTCTATCATAAGCAGAAGCTCATCAGGTCAGGTACTACTGTGGAGACTCATGAAGAAGAATGACAAAGAGAAAAAAAAACATTTTAGAAAAAGGGAAGATACATTTCTGTTAGTTGAGGGCTACCCGAAGGTGAAAAAGATTCATGGGAACAACTGGTCTAGGTACTGTTATCAATCAAAACTTCATCAGAAGTAACTGTCTCTACATCTCTTTCACGTCATGTTTGCCACATCACATTTATAGCAAGATCTTTGTCACAGAAAGTAAGATTGAACTGGAGAAAGCACGGATACAAGGGTGGCATAAAAATGCAAAGACCACAAAACCATTCCCTGTATATCTTCTTGGTTTTCATGGCTATTGCACATCATTCCTCCTGCTAACCTGCATTTGTCTTGCCTTGTAGATCAGATCCTAATCAGACCTAAGGCCTAAACTACTAACCTGTTCTCTACTCCCTTATCTTTTTTAACATGTGAACTGGAAAGTTTGGTCTGCCTTGAAGGAGACTTTGAATCTCCTGAAGAGCAGCCCTCACTGGTATCTCCTGCACCATCCTGTGGTCTTCAGGTGGCAAGTACACAAATGGCTTTCATTAGATTTTGTACACACAAGTGCTTCACCCCAGTATATTCTGCACATACGCACCAGCGAGCCGACATTTCACCTGCCAGCAGAGCAGAGACAATGGGTTGCACCTGACCATGAAAAACCACACCCCATCAAAATGCTGAAGTCCAAGTACCTTAATAGCAGCTGAGCACTGATCTGCATGCTTGAGAAGCTCCTCAACTTTGTCTCTCTTCCCACAGATTTCACTGTGCAAGTTCTGTCAAGGAAAAAAAAAGAAACAAACTAGTGAGCTACGAAGCACTCTCTCAAGATTTACCAGTATTTCCTCCTGTACACGCTGCCTCCCTCCAAAGGCACCAGCGTTACTGCCCAGGGAAGTGGTGGGGTCACCGTCCCTGGGGGTGTTTAAGGAAAGGCTGGATGTGGCACTTAGTGCCGTGGTCTAGCAAATGTGGTGGTGTTGGGACACAGGCTGGACTTGATGATCTCAGAGGTCTTTTCCAGCCTCAACAATTCTGTGATTACGGGACCACTGTAACCCCAGAGTCCAAGACCTGAGATGACCTGTAGCTGTGCAGTGTTCCCAAGGGCGAGGTCTCTGTGCACGAGAAGGGTGTTCTCAGAAAACACAAAACAACTGAATAACCCCTGGAACTGGGGAGGGAGAGATCCTTGACTTTAAATTTAATGTACTTCCTCGCTTTTTTATTTTTTATACTATAATTTGTCCCATAAGCTGCACCACCATACAGTCCCTTGAGTTAATTCAAAGCTGATGTGTAATAGTATAAATGATCACGCAGGAGTCAGAAACAGCCTTGTTCATAATGTGCAACAGTGCTGACAGAAAGTAGTGAGAATAACAATATTTCCCTCTCCTTCCTTCTACACATGTGCTGTTTGTTGGTAGCTTGCACACTTCACAATTCAAAACAGGCCACTGTACTGCAGACTGCATCAATACTGACATTTTCTGCATAGCAAAACAATTTAAAATCCAGGTAATTGAAGGTGGCTCAGTCAGGTGCTGCATACCTTCTGATCATGTAGGTATCTCATGATAGTGTTGCAATCACACAGCTTCATGGACTCAATAGAATCCTGCCTGCGTTTGGCATCACAGATCCATTTGCACAGAGCCTGGTAGAGATCTCGGTAAGTTTTCAGCTGTTTGATCTGCCTTTCTAAATCCCATGATCTAGGAAAAAAAAAAAAAAAACAGGGAAAACTGTCAGAGTGGAAAGGGCATTCTCTTTCTCTTTAAGCATTCCCCAGAAGACACAGTAATAAACTCAGTAAAACTATAGGAAGCTCTTAAACAAAATTTTCAAATAAATGAGAGCTGTACTTATTAGTCACCCAACATGTTATTTTTGTGCCTGATGTCTGAGTAACTCCACAATATGCAGAGGCTGGCACTTCCTGTCAACTGAGTGAGGGATAAAACTTTGCAGTGATAAGAATCAAGTTTACTGACTTGAGCACTCTGGTGCTCCAAACCAGTCCACTTTTATTAATAGGACTAGATTTCAGGCTGAAGTAAAAACAAAATAAAAGAAATCCCATCCCTTCATCCTCTCCAAACAATTAGACTATGCCTTCAGTTAAACAAAGCATCAGAAAAAAGAATGTTGGGATTTTTTCAATTAATTCTTAGTGTTAACTTTTTTAACCCTCAGGTATAGAGTATTCAGGAATCAGCAGGGTTGCTTTGTTTGAGAGAGAAAATGCTGACTAGAAGTACTGAATCCAAGAATGTTAGCAGGAAAAAGAAACAAACAAAAAAAACAAAGAACAACTCCTTAGCACATAGATTATACATTTACATGACTAATGACATTCTCTTGCTTGGTCTTACATAATGCCTTTTAAAGCATGTTCAACCTATTCACAGTTGCTCTGGTCTTACTCCCCTGAAGTCACCATTTGTCGTCTGGAAGTGATTAGTGCACACCAGTTCTTTTAGACTCACTGGTAAGACGATCTTAGTAGCAATAGCAGTAAGGAAGAAGCTATTAGGAAATAGGAGCAAACCTGTTATCTATCTGCTTATCAGCTCTCTGCCAGCGGTCTATTAGCTGGGTAACTTTGTCACAGAACTTCCCAATATCCATGTCATACAGCGTATATGACTGGCAAGACTGTGAGTGAACCTGAAGCGTTTTCTGCAGCTCGTTTTCCAGGGCATTCAGTAGCGACTTCTTCATGTTTAGGTCTGCTTTCATTTTCTGGAGAAAAAACCAAAAATGCTGTCATACAGTTTGTTCTTGAGAGGATACCTACTTTGGTAAACAGAGTTTGACTTGAGAACATGTTTCAAGTTAGACTCACTCTTAAATAATTTGCTAAACCAAAGCCCTCTGCTGTCAGTAACATTTCTCAGAATTATGTAGAGCAGTACAAAAAAAAGGAAGAGACTGCCTTGCTTGCTCCCAGAACAATTGACTAGAAAATTTCACTGAAGCATAAAAGACCCCTGCACTTGCACCACTTGTGGAACCAAGCTTCAGGATTGGCATTTTTTAAACGTTATCTAAAAATCTGCACAGATTTTTATTCTCCTGTTGACATTTTTATAAACATCTTCCATGGAGATGTTTCCTTAAACACACGCTCATTTGTGTACACATATTCGCTGAAGTTTACACCAGCTAAGAACAACTCCCAGCAGCTGAACTGCAGCTCTCATTTAACACGACAAAAAGGTAACCTGCTTGTGCTGCATTTGTGCCAACTACACGCTTTTTCCCTACCACACCTGAGAACAGGAAAGAATGAGAAAGTCCCTATTCTTCCAAAAGCGTTCAGTGCACAAAAGGACCAGCTCGATGCCAGATCAAGACTGGTTCTGCAAGTCAACTCCGTGCTCAGCAAGCAGTTATTCTTTGCCTTCTCCTCTTGTGCAAGATGGGATAGTTCTCACTGTAAGATTTGAAATGGAATCTCTAGCAAAATCAGGACACAAAATAATACTCGAATTTACTTGGTTACACTTAACAACAAAGGCATTTAACAAGCCTTTTTGCAAGAAAGGACGTAATGACTTCAAATCCAGCTTCACTGATGATACAAATAAACACAGATAATTCTGTACAGAAACAGATTATGGAGACCTTCCATGCCACTGGTTTTGCTGTGGGGGCAGCAACAATCAGGGGATGGAAGAGAGGTGATTGTCCCTCTGTACTCAGCACTGGTGAGGCCACACCTTGAGTATTGTGTTCAGTTTTGGTCACCTCAGTATAAGAGAGATATCGAGGTGCTGGAGCAAGTGCAGAGGAGGGCAACAAAGCTGGTGAAGGGCCTGGAGAAAAGACCTTGTGAGGAGAGAGGGACGGAGCTGGGTCTGTTCAGTTTGACGAAGAGGAGGCTGAGGGGGGACCTCATCATGCTCTACAATTACTTGAAAGGACATTGTAGAGAGGTTGGTGCTGGTCTCTTCTCACAGGTAATTAGGGACAGAACCAGGGGGAATGGTTTCAAGTTGCAACAGGGCAAGTTTAGGCTGGACATTAGGAAGAAATTCTTCACGGAAAGAGCGGTCAGACACTGGAACAGACTGCCTAGGGAGGGGGTTGAGTCGCCATCCCTGGATGTGTTCAAGTGTCACTTAGATGTGGTGTTGGGTGATATGGTTTAGGGGTGAACTTGTAGTGTAGGGTTAAAGGTTGGACTTGATGATCCCAAGGGTCTTTTCCAACCTCAATTGTTCTATGATTCTATGAAGGAGTAGTAACCTGTACATTCCTTCCGATAATCTGCAAAAGCATTGTATGCCTATGTCATAAAATATGACAGGATCAGAATTTCTGTCTTCTACAGTTTTGGAAGGGTTTCACCAAGCTCAATAGACCAGTGCTGGCAGCTACAAATTTTGCCTTGCTCAGCCTCTCACCTTCAGACAAGCCCGATAAGCCTCCACTTTATCAAGATCCAAAGGAACAGTCTCCTCTTCAGACAGTCTGACTTCAAAAACTCTGATCACGTCTTCTGTTTGTAAAATAATCTGGAGCAAACACCTCAGTGCATTCAAGCTAAAATAAATGATACAAGACAAATCCATTATGGGCTAGGGAAGAAAAGGTGACATTTCTAATTAATTGCAGATAAATAGCTGAAGAGAATAGACAAAAAAGAAGACATTTCAGTGATACCCACAATTCTTACTTTTTTTAAAAAAAAAATTCTGACATAAAAGAGAAGAAATTCATGGAAGTGCCTGTTTCTACCCAGAGGTACAGCGTGTTTAAGGAAAAAGTGTAATTTTACACTACTGGTAACAAAAGGCAGGTTTTGGGACTAAGAATTATGGAAGAAAGAGAACGATTTGTTGCTATATCCTCAATTTTCTTACCTGTCTAAGTAGCCAGCAGAAACACCATTAATATTTTCCAGTTTTTGAAATAGGGCATTTATCTCTGACTGCAAGTACACATACTTTTCACAGCCTCTGAAGTTAGGCAGCAAGTCCTTATGCTTATTGAGGGTTTCAGCCATTATTTGAGAGTCATTCTGCACACCCTAAGGAAAAAGAATGCCCAATTTACACATTTTTGGTGGCCAAATGATCATTCTGCAGCACATACACAACTGATCCCCTTATCCAAATTGTCTGCTGTTACCTAATCAGCTCAACTGAGGACTGAAGCAGTGCCTGAGCTTGCCTGCTTCAAGGTAAGTAATATCGGATAGTTTCTTTTTTCACAGCCCACAACAAGTAATATCTCTTTTTGAACACCTCATCCACTGAAACTCAGCTCTGTTGAAAGCAGATGCTTTTTACTGGTGGCTGCCTACTGCACTCAGCACACGTGCCAAGGTCCTTCTGCTCTTAAGACCTTTGCAACCTCATTGCCTCAGGGGAATTTAATTTCTCATATGCTGAACCTATTCTCTTTTCTTATTCATCCTTTCTCCCCAGCCTCCTTCAAACCTTTAGAACTGGGAGACAGTCTGTAAGCCTCATGTATCCACTCTGCAGCCCACAGGGCAGCACTTCAGAGGAAGGTGCTAAAGCGGGGTCCATGTAGAAGGATTTTAATAGTGCCTTCATCTGGATGAGGCTTACCATGAGCTAAAGTGCACTTGACATCAGGCTTTTTGAATTCTTTGCCTAACAGAATTTGTCATCCAAGAGTCAACTTTTTCTGCTTAGGAGCTAAACTCCAGCCCAAATCATCATGGTTAGCTTCCAATCAAGCATTTTCTACACAGAAGGTAGTTTTTCCCAGCTGATCAGAAATACAATTGCAGTATACACTGCAGCACAGAGTCATACCAAGCTCGAGATGCACAGAGAAAAACATCCACAGTTACCTCCAAATCCTTTATTCTGGCTGAAAAGTCATGCATAGCCCCTTGATCCACTCCAAGAGGCGCTCTTTGAACCATCTGAATCTCAGAAGCTTCAATCTGACGCCGAAGTTTCTGAAGCTCCATCAGCAGCCAGGCCTCCTGCTTGTCATGTTCTCGGTTTCTCTCGTTCACAATGATGGTGTTTGAGGAACCCACAGGACAGCTCTCAGTTGGGACCACTGTAAAATGAATTGGGCAAATGTCAACCGCCTGAGAACTGAGCACCTACATATCGAAAATCAATATAGTTCCCAAGTGACCTAAGCACTGGGCTTATCTGCAGAATTGAGAACAGGTAGAAGATCTGGGCCCTTATACATTTGTTTCAAGGAACGAAATCTCTCCCTCACAAAATTACAAACTTGCTCCCTCAAACGCAGCATAAGATTTTGCTTCCCAATGACTGAAAACACATCAGATGGACTCTCCTTTTCCTAGCAAGTTCCATCAACTTGGGAGGACTAGTCCCAGATTCACACCAAAGAAAGGAAGAACAAAACATATTCTTCCCCACGCATGGCCGGTTTTGTTATGTTGGGAGACAGCAGTGCAATTCTTGAGCACGTTTCCATTCGTATGTTTACGAGAACATTTTCACATAAACAGAATGCACCACTCTCCACTACCCCCCTCAACAAAGAAAGCCAAGCAGTCCAATCTCCACAAAAAACAGGACAACAAACCCGGTTGTGGCTGCCGTGGCTGATTGGGCAGTTGTATAATCAAGGTTTGGTAGTGCTTCTGAGCATCAGTGAACTGAGTCTGGATCTTCCGCTTGTCTTCGTCACCAAACATCTCTGAGCCTTGGCTGTTCCTGAGGAACTCTTGATAATGGATCTCCAGGTCAGTTATTATTTTTTGGTAATCTTCCTTACGCATGGTTTTCAGCTGAAATGAGGAAGAAGAGAATTTTGAAAAAAAAAATTAGGGTAGATTTACAACTAGTTAATTATTAAGGAACAAACATCCGTATAAAAATCTGCTACATCTGTATAAAAAAAAAAACAACACAAAAGAAATTGAATTTTAGAATAAAACCTACCTGAGCTTCCTCTAAAATGGTGCTAAAAGTGCCCTTTGAGCTAACCTATTCTTGTTATAATCATTTCATAACTTAAGAATAGTTTGAAATTCTATCTCTTTATCTATGCCCTTGCATAGGGGAAACAAGTACAGCAAGCGTGTAATAAATCCCCTTAGCTAATCTTCCCATTTATCCACATCATGTTAGAATGGGAAAGTATTTTGCTTCTTCGTTAATAAAAAACAAATTCCGTATAGAAGTGTTTGTGCAGTTGCCCAGCAAAAGGAAGGCCCGTGGTTTTGCAAGAACTGTTTGGGACAGCAGAGGTCAGGTCATGGATGTCCCTGGTCTACAGGTAGGGTCAGCTTGAGTCTTACCTTGGCAATAGTCATTGCTCTGATTTTCTCAATGTCAATCATGCAATAATGCCAAGATACAAGGCTCTTCATGTTGATATACAGCTGGTTCCACAAAGCTAAAATAGCTTCATAGTACTGCTCAATCCTGAAATGAGAAAAGAAATCCCATGGTCAGCTTCAGACACCAACCTAGATCCCAGCAAGCTCCACTGAAGGGGATTTCCTCAAATCAAGGGTCTAGTCTTTAATCATGGTCACTCCGATCAAAGCACAGGTCAGATTTTGTGATGGGTTGCTACTCTGAGTGAACGACTCTATCTACTCCAAGTGATGGGTGCCCAGACTGCGAAGGCAACTCACTTGGTAGCAAGATCCACGGCTAACGGGTTGGGGGGCGGGATGATGAGACTGACAGATGGCACCAGCATATCCACTCCTCCGGGGCCAGTCACCAGCCACTTGCTGCGCTCGTTATTGTCCTTCAGGATACATTCGTCTCCTTTGCGCACTGTTTTCTGTAAGGAATGCAGTACAACATGTTTTTCTTTAGTTAAGTAAGATGGGGTTTCTAGGAGAGACAGACAAGGAAGATGCATCTAGATCACAGAAGTGGCCGTGTTTCCCAGCTGCCAGGTCTGGGTGTGCATCTCAGCTTCATACTGGGGCAAGGAGATCAGCACAGATCAACCTCTTCTCCCCAGATCTGGTTTCCGTGTGAAGAAAACACAAGAAAACCAAATGGGAGACACGCACCACTGAACACCTGCCAGTTTGGTTGATCATCAAATTTGGGGCTTGGCAAAACAAACCTCCAAGACTGACTGTTGGCATGGGTAAGCTATGCAACCATGTTCGGGATGAACGTCAGTGACTCTGGAATATGGTATGGAAGAGCACAGTGGATAGCAGAAACCTCAGATCATGAACACAAATCACAGTGGTCAATCACTGGTCACTGGAGAAGTATAACCTAGTGCATCAAGCAAAACAACTTTTCCAAGTAACAGAATGGAAAAACAGTGTAATTGGGAACCAGTGAAGAGAAAGAGCACGCAAGCATAAAAGGCATCTAAGCCTACTGTTAAGAAAAAATATTGAAACAAAGCCAAGAAACCCCAGCACTGAGGAGGGAAAAAAACCACCACCATCAATTTTGTACTCTATCCAGCAAAAAACTAGTGATACCAATGACTCACTGGATATTTCTCACCTTTTATTAGACCTAAGGACTCAGAGGGAGACAGGAAAGGTGAGCAATCACCAAAACAAAAAGGCGTAGATGCTGGGAAGCATCGTATAACAATTTTAACCTCATTATCAATACGACATTTCCATGACAATTTGAATTATGAGTATTAATGCTATTTAACAGACTAATAATAATAATTTTTACTAGGCTTACTAATCCAAGCAGAACCTAGCTTCTTTATTCACAATTGCAAGAAATTAAGAGCTTTTTTTTCCAAAGAAATTTAAATGCTGACCAAAAGCTGACAAAGGGGTTACACCTAGCAGCTTAACACAGTTTGCTAAATCATTTGCTGTGTTCTATTTTATGTGATGTCCATTCTCAGCCAAAAAAGGGATACAATACCAGATCTTGTTTGTAGTCACATAGAGCCTTGAGGATAATGGGCTTGTTACTCCGGTAGTCTGGGTTACGCGGCTTCAGCTGCACAATTTTCTTGGATTTATTCACCAAACTCTGCACTTGCCTCTTGTATTCAAGAATTCTCTCTCGTTCATTCTGCAAAGATTAATTATATGTCAAAAAAATCACTCTAAAAAGAAACTACATCTAGGTCCAAGTGTTTTATTAAGAGAGGGATACATCTGGAGTTCATGTTAGGCAGTAATTCCTTTAGCAGTGGGATGAGACTTTAGCCTATAACGTAAAACTGCAGGTTTTTTTAAAAAAAAAGTACAAAAAAAGAGAAGAAAACCATCAGACTAAGTATCTTTGCAGCTCTGGCAAGCTGCAAAGCTTGCAAAACTTGCAAAGCAGGTTTTTCATACAGATCTATGAGGTGGTTAAAGTGATGTGCAAGAAACACAGGAATAAATGAAAAGAACCTATTATAACATGAACACTAACAAAAAAAAAAGGTAGTAACTACACTCTCAAACCTGACTTCATCAATTGCCCATTGCCCATCATTGCCCATTTTTTCTCCATTATATTGTTTGCAACTGTCATGCCTAATTCATGACGGCAAACAACTAAAAGAAGCTCAGTGAAGTCCTTTCCAAGAGATTACAGTGATATAGTGACATGACAAATCATTTATTAAATGCACTTATCTTTTGTGGCAAAATCTCTTCTATCATCTCTGAATGACAATCTTATTTTAATTTTTTAGCACATGAGAAATTTGGGAATTTGTTGGGGTCATTTCAGTTTTAAAAGGAAATTAGAGAGTTCCTAAATAGTATGACACAAATTAAAAACAACACTGATCTGTTTGTATGCTTTCCTAAGAAATGGTTTCAAGTTCACACAGTACTGTACAGAAACACTGCAGTACACCTGGATTTACGTTTGGTATCTGAAGAGGGCAACCGATTTCTAAGGAAAGCAGAACATAACCCATCAGGCGAGTGTGGCAGTACCTCCAACTCTTTGATCTGCTCCAGCAAAGATTGCAGCGACATGCTCTTATCACAAATGAACTTCTTTCTGATGGAGTCTTGTAAGTTTTTCAGGTAGCACTCTGTGGCTTGGGCCTCTTCGAAGAACTGCAGGAGAAAAGTTGTGATTTCAGCTATACACAGCTCTTAAAAATAGCTGCTGAATCTCAACGTATTCCTCTCTTGAGAAATCCCAGTTCAAATTTGGCAGAACGGTGGCATTTACAACATGGTAGCAGTTCATTATGCATCATTGTGCACAAATTTAGGAAGATTTTGGTACAGAGAAAAGCATCTGTGATGGGATTCTCACACTTTTAACACAAGTAGCGTGAATTCTCCACATCTCTACTTACCTGGAAGTAAGCCGCATTCTCTTTCAGATGAACATCAATGCATTTGGTGATCTGAAGAATCCAGCTCCACTGAGTTTGTAATGTATCCATGTAGGCCTAACAAAAATAGTAATACACAGAACTCAAACCACCACACCGATCTCTCTCTCAAGCTGGGACTCAAGCAAAACTATTTGTGCTCCACATAAATGCCAACGAAAAATCTGCTAAAACGAATTCATGCACACCAGAATAACATAACTCACGCAAATAGCTCCCCAACTTCTAAACATCTACCTAACTGAAATTAAATAGCACCTTGTGGGATGCAGAAAGAAATTTGTTCATGACTTGAATTTTGTTTGACCAGCTTGAGGCCTGAAGTGCATGAACAAAAAGAGTTGAAATGCACAAACAGTGCAAATAAAATATTTCAATTGCAAATTGTCACATTTTCCTCCTTCCAAGGAACGCTGTAAAATGTGATTTTTTTATGACAGCTATTTTTAAATTCAAACTTCTCAAGTAATCCTTATGTAAAGTCTTTAGAAAATTGCACACAACTTTTACTTCACTGCTAGAGCTTACAAGGATCTTTAAGGCAGAAACTGACCACAGAAGAAACGTGGATGGTGATTTTACACATAACAGTTAACAAAGTAAATACACTCAAAAGCAGAAAGGACTCTCTTTTTTTCCTAATTAGCTTCTTATGCACTCTTAAAACTGCAACAACTGCAGCGTTTCCTACTAAAATGAGATTTTCAAAATTGTTGCAGCCTTTGGAATTTAAATGCACACCGAGCTGTGAAAGCACAAATGTCTCGGCTCAGCTGCAGAAACACACTATGAATTTCAGTTGCAGAAAGTATTTGCACCTGGATTAAATATAAACCCTCAGCAAAGGGTGTGGCTTTCTTCAAAACACGCCTGCTGAGATAGCAGAAGAACAACGACATGCTTTCGTACCATAAATTCTGCTGCACTGTAGTAAGCTTAAACAAGATACAGCAATTCAATGCACTCAGGCAACTCCCTAAGCCTCATGTTCATTTTTACAGGTGCCTGTCATCAAATTTGATAGCAACGAGAGTCCTCCCCCTGTAATTGTCATGGCAAGGCCTGTAGAGCAAAGCAGCAACATTTATAAGAGCAGCTCATACAGCTGGACAAAAATGGACATGCTTTTTGTTGGGCAAACCCTTCTCTGGTCCAAGGGCAGCATTTCACTTGCTGACTGAGAAGTTTTCCTATCTAGCAGCTAAAGCAGCAAGTGACATCACAAAAAGACAAACTCACCTCGATTTTGTCTGAAGCCGGGTGCTGGTTGAGCACTAGCTGGTCACTTTCTTGCTTTAGCTTGTTGAGTTCTTTTTCTTTAAGCTCCAGTTCACTCATGCGTTTCTAAACAACCAAAACACAGCATTAAACAAGCCCCCTAACATATGCTGCACAGGATGATTCACTTACAAATTTCCAGATAGTTGTGATAATGTAGAATTATCCCTGCTAACACTACACAGTAATTCTATTCAATGTACTTCAGTTAATTAAGACAGTAAAATCAAAGAAGGTCAATCACGTCAGCTCCAGTCTCTAGGCTTGCCACTTCCCAGAGCAAAGCACTTGACAGTTCTGCCTTTTTTAGGAATGGTAAAGGCAAAAAATGACTGCATCTTGCAACATTCAGGACAACAACAAAAAAAAAAACCCACAAAAAGTACCTCCTTTACAGTGGGAAGTTTCATTCCTTTTTCAGTTTGGTGAAGAGCACCAATGTGGGTTAAAGAAACACTCGTGTTCAATGTCCATAAGACAAGGAGCAGCGCAAATTACTTCTGACCATGTGCTCAACGTGCTGCTGGCAAAACTTGGTAGAGAAAGAGCAATTCCCTCTGGCCTAGCTCTGCTTCCTGGTGACAGACATTCAGGGCCGAATCTCACCCCTACATAGTCCTAACCCAGAGAATTAACCTGCTTGATCCAAGTCCCTCAGCTTAGCGCACCAACGCGGTGACCATGCACAAGCTCTATGTGATTACTAGTTCACAGTGGACTGGACCAACAAGGCCAGCTTCCAAGGGCAAAGGGAGCCATGACAACTGGCTGAATGGGAGCACAATCGTCCAACTGATGTCCCGTCTCAACTGAAAAAGCTGTCACACAGCACTTAATTTGAAAGCATTGATAAAAATCCCCAGGAACTTCAAAAGAGCAAAGACAAGCCCATCCTGTGATCAGTGCCCCTGAGCCAGGCTGTTCCTCCCTCCCTATCCCAAAAGAGGGCCCGCGGAAAGCACGGGGAGGTCGAGCCGTCTTACAGAGAAGGCCTCCTGCTTCCTGGCAATGTCAGTGTTCCGGTCACTCCAGTCGTAGAGAAGCTCCTCTTCCTCACAGTCGTTGATCCACATGATCTCTCTGCTGGTGGCTTGGATGAGGTTCTGGAATTGACGGAGCTGATCCATTCTCTCAAAGGAGTATTTCTGCAAAGAATTCCAGAAATGAGAAGACAAAAACACAGAAATGCCCAGACTGGGTGTAGAAGTGAAAGCCAAGAGCACAGCGTGTCCCCTTTTTCTTTTTTTTAACTAAAATAACAGTAAAACACACACACATCTACAAAACCTGCTAGCAACAGGCAGCAGAATACATGGCTGGGTTTACAGAGCTATGAAACCTGTTGGCAACAGACAGCGGACAAGGTGTCTGGATTTATAAACAACAGGAACCTGAAGTCAGCAGCTTCTGAAAGTCATTTCAAACACAAGTGTAGCAGACTGGGAAGCAGGCAAGCAAAAAGGCATGGGGGAAATACAAGAGATGTCTGAACATTTAACATCACTTTTACTTGCATTCGCTTCTCACTGTACATCCTTGATGTTGCTGCAGCACCTTTTGCATGAATGATACTTCATTAAATGATTCCTTCTCTGTCCTCACATCATAAAACACTGCTTGAAGTGTTTACAGGAAGGAACTTCCAATCTCAGAGGTTTAATCTACCATTTGCGCTGTATTTTACATCAAGATCCGAAGCAGAGGTGAGGAACAGCCCACTTTTGAGTAACTTTTTAAGCTTCGTATATAGACTAACTTCATCACCACGTTTACTCCAATTAAGGAGCTAGAGTTCTACTCTTCATTTGCTTAGTGACCAACTCCCTTCACCAGGTGCAAACCAGAAACTTCCTTGTGAGGGTAGTCCAGCTAATGAATTAATCTCAAGTTCATGACTCAAACTGAACCTTATAGAAACTACAAAGCACTGACAGTTTACTGCTGAGTAGAATTATTTAAACATGCATCCCTGCTGTAGCCCAAAGTGTACCTTGACTATCACACTGGTGTTAACAAAGCAAAAAGCGCCTTTATCATAGAGGATATCAGAAATGAACACATCTCATGCTCACCAGCAGTCCTTCATACTCTTCCTCCAGCTGATGCACTGCAGCTTTTTCTCGCTGAAACAGAGATGGCAAATATTTCGTAAGCCTTTTACAAGTTACCTGTTTCCTGCTATTTACTTCACAGTGTAAGTATCATGTTATAACTACAGGTGGTGCCTGCAAGAGACATAAGTGAGTAGCGGATCTGCACCACTGGAGGACCACAGGAAGTATAAAAGGAAGGCTTGGACAAACTTACTTCTCTCAGGGATGCTTAATGCATAAGTAAGGCTGCACATTAACAGCTCTTAAAACTGGATCTCTTTCTGTACCAAACTCCTAGACAGCTGTGGGCAACCAGCCAGTCCTAGAGCCAGCTTTGGAGATGAGGAAGTAGTATAAACTAGGATGTGAGCAGGAGGCTCCCATTTTTATTCCCATTTCTATGACTGGGAACGTGCACAACCTTGGAACTGGTATTCCACCCTCACCTTTCCTATCTGTAGCAGAAGGGAAAAGGGAGTAACGTGCCTTCCACTCTTCAGCTTGGCTGAGAGATCAAAGCTCCAGAACCCTGGAGTGTCTTTTCTTTAGATCTAACTCTTCTCTCCTTCTGTCCATGTGAGCAATTAACAGAAAAGAAGAATGGGAATGAATTAAGCCTCCTCTCTCCCATACCTAGCTGCTGGGCTGATAAGAGAGGAATTTAACCACTGTATTTTCAGCAACTTCTTTATTCCATCACTTCTTTATTCCAGGGAAAAAGTAGCCTCAGAGGGGCAAAAAAAGAAGAAAATAATCCACGCTTAAGAAAAGCTTAGCCCAGATTTAGGCATTTTTCCCAGAAATTCCCTCATTACTCAAGACTGTACCTAAACACCCATCTTATCCTTTTGCTTTCTCGTTTTAACATACATAGATGGAAGGTGAGGATAATCATTCTTAGACATTCTTCTCACAAAAATTTTGGCAATATTTATTTGCCAGCCTCAGTACATAACAACAAAGTGTTAAACAGCTACTAAATTTTAATTTTAAAATTCTGAGTAAATACGTGGAACACAAAATAATCATGAAAGAATAAATATTAGCGTTGAAAGGAGTTGCTATCATGACAATGATGTTTTCTGAAGAGAAGCTGGGCTATTCAGCCTTCCTTTTTGTAGTGGAGCACTGGCGAGTCAATGATATAAATCTAGACCAAGCAACCTGCAAGGGAAGACAATAATTACCATTTCTGTTTTGACTTTGTCCAGGTGCCAGCGGTAGTCTCCAATTGCATTGTGAGTTCTCCTATGGTCACTAATTTGTTGCTCAATGGATGCTGCATCAAACCCCCATTTCACTAGCTCCATTTCAGCCTAGGAGAAAGAGACAGTACTTGTACTTCCATTCCCAATGTTATTATCTAAATCGGAGCATAAAGGAATTACACTGATGTAAGTACGACTATGCAGTAGAGAGTAAAACTGAAAAAAAAAAGGAAGTTCTGAATAGGGGGTTACAATTTTTAAAAATTGTCATCACTAAAACTGTGTCACAGGCTTCAAAAGTAGGGAAAACACGTAAGTTGCTTAAAATTAGACTCTATGAAGCACACACAGTAGCGTATTTTCATCTGTCTTTGGACCAAAAGCTATTCTTTTATGTTCTACACTGTAGTTACATTCTTATCTGAAAACAAATTATGACTTTATCAAACAGTGCTATTCATGCAATTCATGTGAAGATACAGAGTCAAGTTCTGTAGCCTAGTACACTACATTTCCATTTTAATTATGCTCCCGTAAACTCCAATAACTTCAGCTAAACACAGTCAAATTAAATGAAAAAAAAACCACAAAGATGAACTTAAATTATTATAGAACATGCTGTTTGTTTTGCATTTTGGCAAGATTTATTATAGGATGCCAAGTGACAATCTCTAGGAACAGCCTTTGAAAAACAGGAATACACCTGGATAATTACTCACTGGAAAACTTTCTGACCACAGTTGTTTCATTATTTTCAAGTATTAAAAGCTACTGAATTCACAGTTCAGCTCCTCCAACTCAAAGTCGTCTTTCACACTGTAAAGACACGCTCCACCTCTGTCTGAGTGTGCACTGCACAGTAAAGAAATACATATCTTCACCTTGGGTTGGGACCAAATTTGGTAATTACCAGCCTGGAGTCAAATCTCTCTGAGTCAACAGCTGACAATAAAGCCCAAACCACATTCGAGCGTAGGGGTTCAAAGGCAGCATCGAAAAGGATCCAAGAAACACAACCATTTTGCATTGAGCCTTCTAGAAGTTACAGGACTTTGACCTTTTTCGTTATATTTAAACACTCTAAAAGAGTCTGTAGTCACAGCGGCAGTCCTGGCTGCCTGCCAGTATATGAACAAAGGCAGTCTGGATTTCACTGAACTTTCCCTAATTCTGCACTGGAAATTTGACCAGCCCTCCTACCACCTGATTCTCCTGTCAGCAAACCATCCAGATTTAAAAAAAAAAAAAAAAGAAGAAGAAAAGAGAAAAAAAACGATGGAAAACCACAGCACCACAGCTGCTTAGAGCTTTTTCCCACATCCGCCATGTCACTAGGGGAAACAGTATCCTAGACCCAATGGGAACAGGTAAGGGGACAGAGCAAGGCAGGATGGAAAGAAGAGGCATGGTGCAAAGTTCAAAATAAATTTTCTCTAAAAACAAAATAAATAAAATAAATCAAAAGGCCAACAGGGAGCCAAGTGCTCCACCTCAGCTTGCCCTTCAGGACTGAATAAAGGGAGGGAGAGAGCCTTTTCCTTTCACAGGAGGTCTTGTGTGGGAAAGGAGCTATAAAGCACTTGTTTACGCTCCCTGTGCTTAGCGAGGGGTGTCTGAGCAGGGTGTCACGAGGCATCTTTGGGAGGTGCAGCATGTTCATCGCCTTTCATCGCTGGAAGCACGCCCAGTGTCTGCCCAACATCACTCCTCAAACCATGGCAGGTCTGACGATTAGCCGAGGCTCCCACGGTGTGTGTGGAGCAATAACATCTGCTGTTGCTGTCCGGGCACAACGCTTACACACGTTACCACTCCAGA
>NW_009720239.1:51428-59699 GCF_000703405.1 Apaloderma vittatum
CTTCCCCTTCTTCCTCTAAAACGGCATGGAGGGCACGGAAAGACCAGACTATGACAGCACTAACAGAAAAGTATAGGAACTGTACAGAGCCCTCCCCTCCTCATCTGGTTCGCACAGCAGCCACCTGGCAACCACCACATGCAGATAACAGTGACAGAGTCACTAAGCGACTACCTAATAAAAGAAAGATTAAAAATAATGCAATTTCGATTCACAAGGAGTCCGCAAAGCGAAACTTCAGCCGCTTTGCTCTACCCTCCCTACTCGTCTCACAGAAAGGGCTGTCTGACTGCAAACACACCACTTCAGCAGCAGAAAAACAGACTAGGGGCTCTCAGGAGGTGTTTTCCAACCTGGGTTACATCATCAACGGCTGTGCACACGCAAATTTATTTTGGGAATGCAACAAATAGCAGCTTCAGCATTTTCACGTGTATTTCGGCAGAGAATTCTGAAAGCCTAGTCCCATGGCAATCAGCTCAACCCTCTGGCTTGCACTGTGATAAGGACAGATTAGAGGGGGAGAACAACCGTAAAACATTTAACAATTGTTAAATCTGTGGAAGTGGTCCTATCTGTGTGAAGGGTTAAAATAAATAGGAATCATAACGGAAATCTGTGGAAGGAAGGAAACATTGAGCATAATAATCTCTAATGCAAACATGCCAATGCCTTTTGTTGTGTTAACAGCTGTGTCTCATTTAGCTTTCAAATCTAACTTCCACACTTTCACCTCTGTGAAAGAAGACCCCAAAGCCAAGTTCATATTTCAGTGTATGTACGATACTGAAAAAAAAAGAAACAAAAAAAAAGAAAAAGAAAAAAAAAAGAACTTGGAATGATATACACGCATTCACATGTACTTTTAATTTTCTTCTGGCACTCAAAACATTACTACATGTGAGGTGACATTCATAAACAGCATCAGGTCTTAGTGTTGTCTCTGGGTTTTGCATAGATTTACCTTCTGCTGCCTCATCCAGCTCAAACATTCAGTTGTGACACGTTTCGTATACTCATCCCAGCCTGAGCCGCTCTGAGAGGAGTAGCATCCTTTGGAGCTGGCCCTCCTGGCGCGGGGAGCACTGATGGCTTTGTACAGGGCACGCATTTGCTCTTGAAGTTGAAGCAGCCTGAAAGGGAAGGAACCATTCAATGTGTACGAGGAAAATACCCAGGAAAACATGGAAACAACACAATTTATCTCTCCTGTCAAACCGCCAAGTACTCAAAGTGCTAAAAGCACGGGCTGCGGAATAAATACACTGACTGAGATTTCATGGG
This sequence comes from Apaloderma vittatum, assembly GCF_000703405.1. Classification (NCBI taxonomy): domain Eukaryota; kingdom Metazoa; phylum Chordata; class Aves; order Trogoniformes; family Trogonidae; genus Apaloderma; species Apaloderma vittatum. The sequence continues at coordinate 52,713 of NW_009720239.1, forward strand.
GACAACCAAGTCATGAAATTCTGTAAGAAATATATTACTACAAGGCGCTTCTCCATGTTAGCGTGTCCCAAACAGATGTAGTTGCACTTTGTTCATTTTGTCACATCCTGCAACACCAGGGAAAGTGAGCATTCAAGATACCAAAAACTCATAAGCCATATTCCCTCCTCCAACCCTTCCCTAGCAATACCTTTTCTGATACATCTCACAGGGCTGGCCCATCTGCCTCAATTCCCTGATCAGCCCATCCAGGATATCCATTTGCTCATTTGCCTGTGCAAAACATTCTTCCAGATCTCTGTTTCCTCTAATCTGGACGCCATCCCCATATTTCAATTCCTGGGAGGAAAAAAAAAAAAAAGATATGGGAGATTAAATTAAACATTCATCATCTAAGCCTCCACTTGGCTGTTTAAAAGAGATGTTATAAGACTGGAGTTTTTTAGAAGCATGGTAGGTTTCAACTACTAGGTTTCTCATTACCAGTTTTAATTGGCTGAAAGCCAATTAACAGAGGATCCACAGTCATTGAGAAGTCCTTACTACAAATAAAACATGAAAGAAAATTATTAAAATATAATACCAACCAAACCTTTCCATAAAGAACAGCACATCCTAACTAAAGTTTATGTCAGCAGAGCCAAGGCTTCACACAGTGTGCTACGTTTTTCAGACCTCACACTTTTGTGTTTAGAGGACACGAAGCAAACAGTGTCCTACTGGGAGTTGGTGGATACTGTCCTGACTTTTCAAAAGTTTCCCTGAAGATCTAAGACCTTCCTCCTCTGCAAAAACACAGATTGTACCCTGTCTGCCTGGGACCAGCTCCATGCTCCATCATATCTGCATCCCCCTTTCGCACCCCAAGTCTAGGCAAACTCTCCATGCACCTTCTCAGGGCAGTGGACCAGCAGGGTCACAGTGCTTCAAGCAGGAAGACACAGCTTTTTGACCTCATCCCACAGAGACACAGCCATGCTGAACAAAACATGACGCAGCTGTCATTTGATTTCACAAATAAAATGTTGATGGGGTTCATTATTTTGTCCCTCAGAAAGAAAAGAAAAAAAAACAAACAAAAAATCAAAAACAAAGTAAGCAAAGCATGTTGTGGCACCAAGCTGGAGCTAAACATCACTTTCTTTTAACTTCACTGGAATAATATTAATCCTTAACAAGAGACAGTATTTACTCTGGCATTGATTTTTATACAAACAAGCTCACACGTGCTATCTCTGAAAAGGAAACGAACTCCTAACCACAGAGTTAATTCCTGAAAGAATTTTCTGTCCACAGAAGGTCCAAGTGTGCACATTAAACCACATCTACTGCCAGAACAGCGAATGGGTTTTGCATCTCAGTGGCTTCAACAGCAGGATGCAGTCGCCACCCTGCACCTCCTCTGACTTAGCAGGAACATTCTCCAGGGCTGAATCTAGTGTCAGTGAGTAGCCCACCCTAAGCCACTATGGGTTTATATCGGTGGGGATCATCTAGAAAAAATAAAGGTAATGGTAGGCTTTTCCTGTAGTGGTTCAGGTTCATTATGGCCCAGAAAACGATGACGATATTCTGGAGAACACACTAAGAGAGTGTAGGCGGTCGTAACATTATCAACAGCTGTTTATGCTGACAGTGGTCTTGGTCTAAAACTGAAAAATAAGATGCAGTGCGATGTGTTTTGAGGGGTGGGGTGTTTTGTTTTTGTTTTAAATCAAGAAGTCCCCCTTAACTGCATGCATTTCAATCAGTTTTACTGAACATTGACTGCAGACAGAAAAGAGAGACGTAGGAAGGAGACATGTTTTTCCACTCCCAGTTGCCTCAGACAAACAGCTGAAAGGGGAGAAAGGAGATGAAGAAGCCGAGCCTGTGAGTCCAGATAACGATGCAGCATTCATTCCCTGTAATATTCATAATCATTTCCGATAAGAAGAACAAGAAGCACTCACGGGTTGTACTATGAGCTCCGCTCGCATCAGGCAATCCGAGCAGTTTTGCAAAAGTTCCTGGATGGTGTTCTGGCGTCTGGACACTGTACAGGTCCCATTCTGACTGTTGTGGTGGAGAAGAAGAAGATGAAGTAAGCATGGATTAATTACACATTTTGAAGAGACACAAGAAACAAAAATGCAGAGCAGCTAAGGGAAGTTAATGTGAAATAATCCACCTCACTTAGCTTCACAGAGACACTCACGCTTTATCTGGCCTTCCTGCTTAACTGCACTTTGAAGTTTTAAGGCAAATTCCACAATGGCAAAGCCACTTGATAATTCTGTAACAGCAGGCATGGACTGGCTTTGTGACAGGATGGAGCAGAAGGTGGAAACCAGCATGCCATAATGAGAAAGTTTTTCTTCCAGTACAGGTATTTTGGCAGGATTTGTAGTACTTTGGCAGTACTACAATGAGAATGAATTATTCATGTCCTCTGTTAAAGTCAACATGCTAGAACGTAGCCTTTGTGTGATGGTATCACACGTGTTGTCACACCAGCCATCGAGTGTCAGAGCATGACAGGAAAGCAGGATTCTCTGCTACACAAGCACATGAGCGTACAAGTCCATACAAGTGTGTGAAGGGCCCTTTTATCAGCCTGAAGCTAGTGCAGTGTCGTAAGAGGGAACTGCAAGACGCACAAGCTACTACAAAACCAGTTGTAGGGCCTGGAGTTAGAGGATGTGCTTTCTTACAAATAAATACAGTGGGATTTTGGAGGTTCCAACTACAACTGCAGAACCGAAAAGGCTAGTGGGAGGAAAAAAGCCAAGATTGATAATGGGGTCGTTATTGTTGTCTTGCACAAATTCTACTGCATCCCTACTGCCAGAAGGTTGCTCTTCCAGCATTTGGGATTTAGCCACCAAAGCGAGCCACTGCTAGCTGAACATGGGTGAGGTGCTTCAAGTGAGGAACCATTCCTTGCTGATGGAATCAGAGCTCCCAAGCAAGCCCAGGCGGATCCCAAACCCGAGCACTTGCCAGTGAAACTAAAGTAAACCACTAGTAAAGAGACGGTAAGAAACTAAGATACTTCCAAGCCTTGCCCAGTTTTCTAATGCCTCTGCTCGCAGTAGGTAACCTTTTCCATTGCAAATTACGGAAGGTTCAAACCTTACGTACAACACTAAAATCAAAAAGACTATCGGTGCAAACCTGCCCAACTCAGAACCAGTGAGTCATCTGGATTCAGTGGAAATCTTTCCACTGACTTCATCAGGCTCTGATGGGCCTTTACAACGGGAACTGTGATGACGAAAAAAAAAACAAGTCGGCAGAGCTGTCCTTGGAAAAACCACTGCAGTGGCGAGAAATGTTCAACGGTGTATTTTTAAGAGCTCTTCTGTGGCGTGTGCAGTTGGTGCTCCAGCAGCCTGCTGTTCTCCTATCAGCTCTCCTTGAAGAAGTGGAAAACATTCAAGCAGCTTTTCACTGACTTCCCCCAATATGAGGGACGAGACCCTCAAGGACGTAAGAGACATGACTGGAGAATCATTGGGTGACTTAAGACAAGCTGTACACACTCAGCTCCCGGCTTGCTCTATGATAATTTGGCTGCACAAACGCTGTGCCCTGCTGTGCTATGCACCCCTGTATGTCTTGGAAACAGTTTAAAGAAAACAATTGTGAAAAATAACACACGGGTCTGATTTTGTGCCAGGCTTCCCATCAGCTTCCTCTTCTAAATCCTTCCTTCTCCTTAGGCATCGCTATTGTGTTTGGATCTAGAAGTATCTGGCTGCATCTAAAATTTACATTTAATTATACCCACAATTATTCCTATGAATGAAACATAATAAAGAAGAGAAGAACCTTCCAAGTAATTCTCTCTTTTTAGAAGATCAGAAGAGTAGCTCTTCAATCGCTTTTTCAATCATTTCCTGACAGCTATAAAGAATTACAGATGGGGACAGACTTCTAGCAGAACAAATGTATCTCCACTGGCTTCAGTGTAACTTCACTGACCTCAAGGGCATTGCTTCACTATATACTGGAGAGGAGGTTTGAAAAAAGGCTGTCATAGGTAACAAACTAAGAAATTGTAAAGAAAAGCTATTTTCAAGTAAATTATTAAAAAAAAATATTAAAGATAGGAAAAGTAGAATTACAAATGTGTTCATCCCAATGAGGCTTGAGTAACACATCCAGAATAATTGTCCAAATTAAAAAAAAAAAAAAGTTGCAAAAAAATAGATGGTTTAATATGGACACACAAAACTGTTTCAAAGGCAAGGGCAGATGCCTTTAAGTGGGAGGCTTAAGCACACCCTATTTAGATCGTCAAATAAAGATCTACAAGTTACTTGTTTACAGTTCACGGAGACCTCCACAAGAAGAAAGCAGCAAGTTTAAGGCTCTCCAATCTATTAGACAAAGACATAACCCAAATAATGGCAGAAGCTGGAGCAACACAAACCAGAAAAAGAGCGTGATAAATTCATAACACCTTGGATGTCAGTTTCGTTGTTAAACAATTAACTGTTTTGCCATTCAAAATACTGAGATCGATACTAGGATAACCCCATGTGTTGCCTGATCTAGTTGAGAGGCGTCCCTGCCCATGACAGGCAGGTTGGATTAAATGATCTCTAAGGTCTCTTCCAGCCTAGGCCAGTCTAGGATTCTATAATAATGAGTGAAAAGGTAATGGCCTGTTAAAGGCAGCTGAAAACACTGGGCAAGCTAATGGCTTTCAAATCCATCAGCCGACCAAACGGAGCTACATGGGGTGACAGGGCATACCCAGGGACAGCAGCTGCCAGTACAGGAGCTGATGGTTCATGGCAGAGCTCCACCAAGTCAACAGGACTCAAAGACTTCACATCCAAAGAGGGTTTAGCTGCACAAACATACTCAAGAAGGAAATCCATCTCCCACTTCAGAAAATAAAAATACTTAGCAAGACAACACCTCAACGAATATCAATTGACCCATCAGATGGCACCAGCGCAATCTGACATGGGTGTATATTCAATACTTTTCACCCATGTGACAGGAGAGTATTTCATAAATATTTTCAAAGGCCCTCAGTGTAAAATTCCTCTGCCAACAGGGCTCCAATGGGAATGACTAGATCACAGCAGAAACCCCAATGTAGAGGTAGAAGACATTGAGCCTTGTGGCAGAAGGAAACAGCCAGCCAAAGAAAAAAACATATCCAACACAGTGGCATAAGGAAAAAAACCCCAAAATTTATGGACTAAAGAAACTGAGGCAAACCTTAACACCTGAACATGCTACACAACATCATAGTGTGGAGGAAAGAACCAAGCTGGATTTTCAAAGTACAACCATGTAGCCTAGATCATGTATAGAAACACATTTATGTCCCTCAGAAAGACGTAAGACCCCAACAATCCCCACAGGACTCAGATTAAGTAGATTACTATAGATGGCATTTTGTCAATGTCCCTCTTGCTTCATCTGATTTTGTTTACATGAAACTAAATGAGTTTAAAGTGATGTTTGCTCATTGTAACAACTAGAGCTGCTGCGATGACCATTGGATTTTAACTCTGGCAGCATCTAAAGCTTGAGTCTGTGAATGGGATCCTGCTGCCTCAAACAAACACAGGCGGGTTTTCCACTTCTTTTACTGCATCTCTGTAAATACAACACGTGTTTTCAACCATTCCAGCAGAAAGGGTTAAAAGTTGAGCTTGGTCTTTTAGCAGACCTTGTAACACAACAGTGAAGGGACTCCTAGTAATAAATATATACATTTCCAATAATCTGACTATTTGCTGTACTGCTTTGATTTTATAAGCCTTACAGAATAGCACTGACTGAAGCAGCCTGGACTGCTCCAGACCTCAGCTAGCTATTTGTCCCTGCAACTCAATATTTTAGACCGTGACACTTAATTTGGAAAGCAACTCATGAATTTCAAAAGGATACTATTAAGCTGAGTTCTTTATTAAAATGACTAGTTTTAATAGTCATTAACTATTAAAGAAACAAGGGAAAATGAAGGGGGGGGTAGTGTATTTGTTTTCAAACTATGAGAATACTTCAAGACACAGAAGAATCACTTTTATTTAGCATCTTAAAATGCTCTGCATCTCTCAGCTGCCAGGAGAGCCTTAGGAAAGTCACAGACATCTTCACATTGTCGTCATTCCGTGCAGGAGCCACCCTGCTTGCTGCATGTCAAGGCAGAACACGTCGCTCCCTCACTCTGCTACGCTCTTGCTCTCCCAGAGATACCAGAGGACGGCCCAACCCCTGCTGCCACCGGGGTTTGGGCATGAGGGTCACTCAGCCAACAGCTCCTCCTTGCAATACAGCCCACCCTGGCTAAACACAGCCGATACCTCAACCAGCGAATCCTCAGCTCCTGAACTAGGATTGCACTCAGCTGTGAGGCAGTACTGGTGGTCGTCGGGAGACTCCCCAGCTCAACAGAAATGGCTATTCCTGCTTTTTGTAAATGGGACCGAGAAACACGCTTGAGGTCACGCAAGGAGTTACGAGAGGTGAGACGGACACGGTAAACCCAGCGGTGCCCACGTCCCTGGAACCCAGGAGGGTCAACTATGCTGCCCCTGACCTCAGAAGCAGAAAAAATGCCTGCAACGTGGAGGCTGCTCTGGTTTCTGTCTTTGTTAGCACACATCGAGAGGCTGCTGTCTTATCTGGGCAGGGGGGCAATAAGCATCTAGAGAAGCAGGCAGAAGGAGACCTGCAGAAGCACATCCGCTAGCTCTGTGGAGCCTTCCAGCACCTTCACAGCTCCTTAAAGCTCTGGAACCACAAAGCAGACACTCTTGGCCCAAATATTCGATTTAAACCAAAACAGAAAAATCCCTGTTAAATTTTTTTGACACCTCCACAAAACATTAAGCCTTTCAAAAAGTCAAAGCATTTTTTTTTTCCTCATTGGAAAAATAAAGAAAGCTTGAAAAAAGTTCTGGGGATTTTTTGCAGATACAAAGTATTGAGTGATTCCCATAACTCAACAATGAGAGCAAAACAATAGCACTTCTT
>NW_009720239.1:59721-63999 GCF_000703405.1 Apaloderma vittatum
ACATAAACTTGTTTGAACAAGCAATAGATTCATCAAGGGATTACCTGGTATGCCCAGGGTAGGCAAGTTAGAAGAAAAACCTGACCTGGAATCTGCATTCCCAGCACATAGCCTGCACGTACCGCGGGACTAAACCACCACCCACCCGCCACCGCCCACCAGCTGGGTGTGTGTGCCCCTGGAAACGCACAGGCATACACTGGCAAAAGGTGGCAAATCGCAATAAGATATATATATATCCATAAGATTATAAGCAGAAATTAAAACACTCTAACGCAGCTTCTTTTTTTTTTTTATCCTCCTCAAAGAAGGTGAATGCAAGTATTGGAAATCATCAAGCTTCATAACTGGGTTCTTCCTGTACATCTCTGCTCTTGCCAGGCTCAGTTTTAGCACATCACGGCCTCGCCAAACTAGTCCCATCGTCCAAGCATGCACATAGACCAAGGCTCAACGACAGGAAACCTCAAAAGGTGTCTGCATCTTGCGTGATCAGGCTCTTAAATGCCATTAGAAACTGTAAGAGTTGCTGGTGAAATCTCAAGACCCCTAAGGTCAAGTGCCTTCAGAGCAAGCAGGGTTTCACAAGGGATCCAGCCACACCTATTCACAGAAAATCCTCGCACTTTTTCCCAACGCTGTGAATCACCAGGAGCAACAGCACGGTGTCTAAAGGCCGAACCTGGCCGGTGCAGTGGGCTGCGGACATGCTGCCTCTCCTACCTCCAGCTCTGGGAGAAGGAGGTGCCAAATGCAAGGTCCAGCCTGGACCATGGAAATACACCTCTGCCACAAAGCAGCTGCACCAAATGCCAGCAAATCCCTTGCCTGGCACAGGCTGCCAAAGGTATCCAGCATGAAATCTCACACACGTACCCACGGAAAGGCGAGTTGGGAGAGGTGCAACCTGGTTTTCTTCTCATGGCCAGCTCTGGGAGAAGGAGGTGCCAAATGCAAGGTCCAGCCTGGACCATGGAAATACACCTCTGCCACAAAGCAGCTGCACCAAATGCCAGCAAATCCCTTGCCTGGCACAGGCTGCCAAAGGTATCCAGCATGAAATCTCACACACGTACCCACGGAAAGGCGAGTTGGGAGAGGTGCAACCTGGTTTTCTTCTCATGGCGTGGTAGCGTCACCAGCTGTTGCTGAAACCCGTTTTGGCCAGCTTGAGCACGGCGCAGGCTGTGCCGGCACGGCAGGTATTCAGCAGCGATTCAGACGCGTTCCTCCCTCCCTGTCTGCCCATTATTTTTGTTTGCCACAGGGCAGTTTTTCCCCACCGTGCATTGCTTTGGCAGAGGAGCTCAAAGGGTGCATTACAGCCAGGACCCTGCACAGCCCTGCCACAACTGATGGGAAGGGAAAAAACCACCACTTTGAATCTGTTTTCTCCAAGTTTATTTTGTGTGTCAGTCCCTGAAAGCAACGTGAGGGCACTGGATATGAATTTCTAACTCCTTTCCTAACTTCAAGCACAGAAGTTAGATTAATTCTTCAGAAGAACTGTGTAAGTTCATTTATTTTCCTATCACTCGGTGACTGTGAATCCTGGGCTATTCTTTTTCCCCCCCCTTGGCAATGACAAATAAAACCTCACAACTTGCCACTTTTTTTTTCCCCGCCTCTCACAGCGTATCAGATTTGATCTCTGGGTGGCGAAGGCATTGATAAATATGACTGATGAATTGGCAGTTCAAGAGCCTGTGACTCACTGCCAAGCCGAGTATCTGTACTCGGGGCCAAGCTCATCCTGAGTTCCCAAGCCAGAAGAAACCGGGAATGCTGTAAAAGCACCTTGCTGAGCCCTACGGGTAGGGAGCGTCTTACATTGCTCTGTGAGTAATGTAATACTCAGCACAGACTTGTTTGGCAGAATACGCCCCAAAACCTGCACGACTAGACCCTAAGTCGACTTCTACTGCGTTTAAAATTAAGGTACAGTAATCTTCTCCGCTGGAAAACGAAGCGTCAGTTTTGTAGGTTCAGTTACTGCCACCAAACTTTGTCACTGAGGATGTCAGGATGAACGCAATTATTAAAACCAGTTCCAAAGATGATGGCCCTGATCCTGCAAGCACAACATGCATGGGATTTAGTGGATTTTTCTGCACTCAGTGCATGGGCAAAATCGGGTGCAAGTGCTTTTTTTTATTAACCGGCAACAAACCACTTGTTTTGTATTTTGGGACACATTTTAATTAAAAATATACCTCTGCAACTCAGCAAGGTGCAAACACATCTATTACTTAGCAAAAAAAATATTTAAAGTATTTTGTATGTTCAGATCTTTTCACATTAAAAGAAAAATTTATAAATACATACACACACACACACACATATTTTATTTTTTTTTGGTCTAACTAACAGGGGTCTTTAGTTCCAGGCAGAAGCCTCACAATACAGTGAAGAACTTTCACTGCAATCTCCTTGCCGGGTATGCGTTCTCAAAAAGGAGATACGGATTTATGTTATAAAGAGTAAATGAAAGAATGTTGATATAAGGTTGTTAACCTCTTGATAGATCTGTCCTTTCCACTCTTGGCTACACCACCACTGAATACTAAAGGGAGACGAGACTAACAAACCATGGACTGGTTTAAAATATGTAACAAAAGAATGCTAAATTAAAGGAAAGTATTTGTCCTCTAATGAAAGTCAGGAGTAACAGGGAAGTCACAGGAGTAAAGCCTGGGAAAAGAGAACAGCCAGGAAGTAGCATGTTTTGCCATTAATTTTTCATGGCTGTCTCTTGTAAACAGCAGAAGTATTTGCAGTGGAGCACCACCAGCAAGAGGAATCCTCACCAACGCAACACAGCAACAGCATTTTGGAGTCCTAATACGTGCACTCTCCCATGGTAAAATACTGAATTGTTCTAATTATAGTACAATAAATAGGTATTCTCATACTACTGTAATAGCAAGTAGCCATGTTATAGCTGCAGCTCATTTTACCTAACTTACCTGTGCACACACCAAACTGAAAGTGAAATGAAAAACTGAAACCAAGGACCAGGCAAAGAAAGAAAACAAAAAATAGGCAGAATGCAAGTTTTGTCTTTCAATTGGCAGTTCTCTAGCAACAGGGCTGACATACCTGAACAGAGCCCTCTGTGTAATCCTAATTCTCTGCAGCCATTTATGGATGCACTCAATATAATAAAACCTGCCTGTTCTCATCTGCTGTTTATTCACCATAAATGTTTAATTCTCATCTTTCTGCCATCTAATCACGATATGCTATTCGTAAAATTGTAGGGCAGATATTCTAACGCAAACGACACCACAGCACTTCCAAACGAATTCCTGTCCATGGCATCAGTAATTAGACCAACAGGTTTAACAGAGCCATTCGACGCTTAAAAAAAGAGCAATCACCGGCAGCGCTTTGTGTTTTGCCTTATCCTACACCACTGCTAGTGCCTTCAGTGACTGCAGCTGCTTCCCCCTTTTCAGTCCCGTGAACTCCCAGCCAAAGGGATTCATGGAGAAGCCTTCAGGACCACTGAGCTTATTTTTCCCACGTTCAGGGCACTGCTTTGCTCCAAAAAAAAAAAAGCCTTTTACCAGAATTGATCCCACGTTTGCTTGGAGGAGCCCTTGCACCTCAGCTATACTGTGCCCACCATCACGTCCAGCAGCAAGGCTGGACAGGAAGCAGAGCCAGCGCTCCCTGCCTGGAAGATTTCGACTGTGCTCTCGGCAACAGGGCAAGTAAAAAGTTAAAAAGGCAGAGGGGAGGAAGGCAGGTTGATGCTGCTTGTCCTGCATCTTTGCTCCCCCGCCATCAAATGTCAGGGGTTGCGTGGAAAGATCACAGCCTTAAACCTGCCGGCCTTACGCAAGTCAGAAACAAACTCGGAAATGGATAAGGGAATAATTCCCACTAGTTAAAATCGTTTTATGGCCCCAGTTATGCAAGTGCTGGGAGGGACGGCTGAGCCTGGGCTGTACGAGGGATAAACCCAATACACCTCAGCACGGCTCCTTCGGCGTCACCGGGCCGAGCAGGAGTTTATCAGCGGAGACCTGGGGGGTCAGTACAGCCAGCACTGGAGCGATTAGAAGGCTGAGGTCACCTTTTCTGCCCCCCTTTTTTTTTTTTTTTTCAAAATCCTGTTACTCTCTTCACAGAAAGTCTCCACCAAAAGACGTTAAAAATAAATAAATAAAAAGAAGAAGTTTTCGCTTGCGTTTAAAATCCTTTTAGGAGATAAGTCTCCTCAGGCAGGGGAGAAGTAAAACAAATGGACCCCCGCAAGCTCACGCACCTGGG